>NW_025423255.1:6397168-6590817 GCF_020497125.1 Mauremys mutica
GGCTCTCAGCCCCCTGGGCTGTACCCACTAGACAGAATCAGCCATTCAGAGTGGAACTAGTCTGTGGTTTATTGCCCCCGGACAAGATCGCAGGGACAGCGTTGCCAGCGGCCGTGTGGGGCGCAACCCTGGGGCTCGCCGGTCGGGCTCAGATGGACGTGCTGTTCTCGATTTGTTGGGGATCCAGGTAGTGGTAGGGGATGGGCAGGGATTTGTTCCTCTCTTGGATCTCCTGGGAGAGCTGGGCCAGGCGCCCCTGGAAGGCTGCGATCAGCCGCTTGGGCTCCTCCTCCGTGAAGTGCTCGTCGGGGTACGTGCCCAGGGATCTCTGCAAGGGAACGGGAGAGCAGTGAGGGACAACACGGAAGGGCTCCCTCACCTGGTGCTGAGATGCAGCCACCTCTGGGGTGGGGCAGCTGGTTACCCAGGGACCCCTCGCCCGGCGCTGAGATTCAGCCACCTCTGGGGTGGGTGGCTGGTTTCCGGGGACCCCTCGCCCGGCGCTGAGATGCAGCCACCTCTGGTGGCTGGTGCGGGCCGGTCTACCCAGGGACCCCCTCGCCCGGCGCTGAGATGCAGCCACCTCTGGGGTGGGGCGGCCGGTTACCCAGGGACCCCCCTCCGCCCGGCGCTGAGATTCAGCCACCTCTGGGGTGGGGCGGCTGGATACCCAGGGACCCCTCGCCCGGCGCTGAGATGCAGCCACCTCTGGGGTGGGGCGTACCGGTTTACCCAGGGACCCCTCGCCCGGCGCTGAGATTCAGCCACCTCTGGGGTGGGGTGGCTGGTTATCCGGGGGACTCCCCTCGCCCGGCGCTGAAGATGCAGCCACCTTTGGGGCGGCGCGGCTGGTTACACAAGGATCCCTCAGGTGCCCTAGAGCGCAGGGCCAAGGTGTTTAACAGCTGTGTAGCAACACTGGGAAGAGTTCACGCCAGGGAGGGATGGACAATCCTGTGGCCGGTTGAAACAAACACGTTGGAATTTATGGGTGTTTTGAACGAAATCCCCCAAAGTTGCAGCTGGGCCGGGACAACCTGTGGTTCATTGCCCCGGCTCATGGGAAATGGTCAGCCAGGTCCTTTTATTGTTACCAACAAGGGGGGGGGTGAGAGGAAGAACTCAGCTGAACGGCTCATTAAAGAGACATCCCCAGCCACAGCCCAGCGCCCCCTAGCGCCACCCTGGGGCCAGCCCCGCCTGCCAGGGGAGAGCGCCCCCTGCCGAGCCCCCCCCCCGGCCCCACAGCGCCCCTCTGCCGCCCGGGGGCCAGCCCCGCCTGCCAGAGGATAACGCCCCCTGTTGCCCCTGCTCCGCTCCCTTCCCCAAAGCGCCCCCTAGCGCCACCCTGGGGCCAGCCCCGCCTGCCAGGGGAGAGCGCCCCCTGCTGCCCCTGCCCCACGGCCCCCCATAGCTCCCGTGTCCTCACCGAGTCCCCCAGCTCGCAGCAGAGGACCCAGAGGGTGTAGATGGTGATGCTGGTGCTGTTGACCTCCGGGATGGTGTCCAGGTAGCTCTCCAGGGAGGAGGTGCCCTTAGCCTGGGGCGGGGGGTTCCTCATGGAGGACGGGAAGTTGGGCATCCAAGCGCCGAGCTCGTACTGCGGCCCAGAGAGACCCCCCAGTCAGAGCAGCCGGGGACCCCCCAGCCCAGCCAGGGATCCCCTCCTCACCCCGCCCAGGGGGCACCAGTACAGGGAAGGTCTGGCTCAAACCAAGAGGCCTGGGCACCCGGGGCTTGGTCGGAATCTCTCCCACGGCCAACGGGTGGGAGAATCAAGGGGGAGGGGGGTTGGGCTACTGAGTGCGGCAGTGGGGGAGGGTCCTGGGGGGCTGGGGCAGGGTCCTGAGGTGTCCAGGATCTCACTGGGGTTGGGTGCTGGGTGGGGGATTGGCCGCTAGAGCAGGGTCCTGGGGATTGAGGTGTCATTGGGGTGGGGTGCAGGGTGCGGGTGTTGGTGGCGGGATGCCAGGTCCCCATGCTGGGTGCCAGGATGTCAGTGGCTGGACCCCAGGGCCCCGTGTGGGGGGTGCAGGGTGGGGGTGTTGGTGGCTGGACCCCAGGGCCCTGTGTGGGGGGTGCAGGGTGGGGGTGTCGGTGGCTGCACCCCAGGTCCCTGTGGGGGGTAGGGAATGAGCCCCCCCCTCCGAGCACCTGGCTGGCCTCTCCCTACCTGCCCGTTGCTGAGGGCGGCGTGCCGGGCCGAGCAGCAGTAGATCCACATGGTCAGGTACTTGATGAGCTCGGGGATGCTCTGCAGGGATGAGGGGAAGCCTGCGGGATGGAGAACGGGTGTCACTGACCTGGCCCAGCCCTGCTCTGTGGCCTTGGGCTGGGACCCCTAGAGTCGGGTTTGATGCCTCCCTCTGCCGGAGCCTCCCCCAGTGAGTCGCTCCCCTGCTCCAGGTCTCAGCTCAGCCACGCGCCATCTCCCTGCCCTGCCTGTTCCCACGGCGGGGCCGTTCCCAGTCACCCCACAGCCCCATCCCACCACTGTGATCCAGGCCACCCTGTCCCTGCAGGGTCGCTGGCCCCATTGACTCCGATGGAGAGACACCAATTGACACCAGCTGGGATCTGGCCCCATTGACGCCAATGGAGAGACACCCATTGACACCAGCTGGGATCTGGCCCCATTGACTCCAATGGAGAGACGCCCATTGACATCAGCTGGGATCTGGCTGACAGACACGCAGTCTGGAGATGTCCCCCAGCCACCCCTGCATGGAGCCCGGTGACCAGCGGCTGCAGAGCTCTGGGTTCACATGGCCCTTACCAGATGCCTCGTTCCCCAGGAAGCCTTCATGGAAGATCTCGTCTGCCCAGGCCTGCAGCTCGCAGTCGGCCAGGACATGGGCGTCGCTGCGGTAATAGTGTCTGACGATGCCGGAGACGAAGCTGGAAAGAACAGAGATGTGTCGGCCTGGATGGGTCGATGCAGGCCACATCACTCCCCAGTGCACCAGCGTCACTCAGCCAGCATCACCAAACAGCCCAGTGGTACTGTGCACCCTGGCCGTTACCTAGTGTCCCCTCCACTTCGCCCTTTCCTAGCTGTGGGAGCATGGCCTGGTGGCTAAGCCGCCGGCCTGACCTCCAGGTGATCCTGGATCTCGTCTACAGCAGAGTTGAAGTTTTCATTTCAAATTAGACTTGCTCTTGTGGAAGTTAATTCATTAAATAAGCATCGCCATTGACACAAAACATCTTGGCTTGACTGAAACCAAGTGTTTCCATTCACCCCCAATGAGACCTTTTCCCGGAATTTGATTTGGGGCAAAATTCCCAAAAGTTTGACTTTTCCTCTCCATTCTTGTGTATTTACAAGTTTTCATTCATTTTTCCTAAGCCAACCAATCTACCACACAAAGTAAGTGACGAGGGTTAGGATAAAGGCAGGGGAGGGGATGTGACATAGCTATCTTCAGTGTCTACATTGATCATAGACCTCTAATAAATCAGTCCAAATTGTTTTGAATTTTTCATGCATTCCTTTTCTCCACAATGCCAGCCATTCGTTAGCTGTGTGATAAGCCAGATCACCAAGCCAGGCATCAATATTTGATGGGGATTGACTTTTCCATTGTGGTAGGGTTACTTTTTTAGTGCCCAAAGCTGCCCATTGGCACCACACTGCCTTGTTACTAGGGAACCTCCAGATATCAGGAATAGAATCTGTGACACACTGTACCTCAAAATAGCTCCCTGGAAAACCCATATGCGTCATTCATCAGAAGGGACCATTATGATCACCTAGTCTGACCTCCTGCACAACGCAGGTCACAGAATCTCACCCACCCATCCCTGTATCAAACCCCTATCCTATGTCTGAGTTACTGAAGTCCTCAAATCGTGGTTTGAAGACCTCAAGCTGCAGAGAATCCTCCAGCAAGTGACCCGTTGCCCCACACTGCAGAGGAAGGCGAAAAACCTCCAGGGCCTCTGGCAATCTGCCCTGGAGGAAAATTTCTTCCCGACCCCAAATATGGCGATCAGCTAAACCCTGAGCATGTGGGCAAGACTCACTAGTTTATATCCATTTGTTCTTGTGTCCACATTGGTACTGAGCTTGAATAATTCCTCTCCCTCCCTGATATTTATCCCTCTGATCTATTTATAAAGAGCAATCATATCCCCTCTCAGCCTCCTTTTGGTTAGGCTAAACAAGCCAAGCTCTTTGAGTCTCCTTTCATAAGACAGGTTTTCCATTTCTCAGATCATGCTAGTAACCCTTCTCTGTACCTGTTCCAGTTTGAATTTATCCTTCTTAAATATGGGAGACCAGAACTGCACACAGTATTCCAGATGAGGTCTCACCAGTGCCTTATATAATGGTACTAACACCTCCTTATCTTTGCTGGAAATACCTCGCCTGATGCATCCCAAGACCGCATTAGCTTTTTTAACGGCCATATCACATTGGCGGCTCATAGTCATCCTGTGATCAACCAATACTCCGAGGTCCTTCTCCTCCTCTGTTACTTCCAACTGATGCGTCCCCAATTTATAACCAAAATTCTTGTTATTACTCCCTAAATGCATGACCTTGCACTATTCACTATTAAAATTTCATCCTATTACTATTACTCCAGTTTACAAGGTCATCCAGATCTTCCTGTATGATATCCCGGTCCTTCTCTATGTTAGCAATACCTCCCAGCTTTGTGTCATCTGCAAAGTTTATTAGCACATTCCCACTTTTTGTGCCACGGTCAGTAAGATTAAATAAGATTTGTACAAAAACCGATCCCTGAGGAAACTCCACTGGTAACCTCCTTCCAGCCTGACAGTTCACCTTTCAGTAAGAGCCATTGTAGTCTCCCTTTAACCAGTTCCTTATCCACCTTTCCATTTTCATATTGATCCCCATCTTTTCCAATTTAACTAATAATTCCCCATGTGGAACTGTATCAAATGCCTTACTGAAATTGAGGTAAATTAGATCCACCGCGTTTCCTTTGTCTAAAAAAATCTGTTACCTTCTCAAAGAAGGAGATCAGGTTGCTTTGGCACGATCTACCTTTTGTAAAACCATGTTGTATTTTGTCCCAATTACCATTGACCTCAATGTCCTTAACTACTTTCTCCTTCAGAAATTTTTCCAAGACCTTGCATGCTGCAGATGTCAAACTAACAGGCCTATACTTACTCAAATCACATTTTTCCCCTTTCTTAATAATAGGACCTATGTTAGCAATTCCCCAGTCGTACGGTACAACCCCTGAGTTTACTGATTCATTAAAAATTCTTGCTAATGGGCTTGCAATTTCATGTGCCAGTTCCTTTAATATTCTTGGATGAAGATTATCTGCCCCCCCCCGATTTAGTCCCACAGTGAGGGAGGGGCGGACTGGGAAACTGGCCAGGCTTCTGACCAGGGTGAGATGGTATAGTCCTGGTGTGCAAGGCTGGGGAGTACTAGCTGGTGCCCTTCTCTGTGTGAGTCATGAGTGGCTCAAGGAGCTTTCATGCAATGTAGCTGGGTGCGTGGGGGCAGGTGTCTGAAAAAGAGCCTTTTGGGGAATTCCAGTTTTTTTTAACTCAGAATTCTTTATGTGGCAGGAATAGGGCCGCCCAGGGGCAATTTGCCCCAGGCCCCAGGTCCTTCACTCGCTCCAGGGGCACCGGAAAACTCTTGCAAGACCCAGGTCCCCCGAGCTCCTTCCGCTCCAGGTCTTTGGCAGTGGGGGGGGGGGGCGGAAGGACCCCTCGCCGTGAAATTACCGCCAAAGCGGGACCCGCCACCGAAGTACTAGGTCTTCGGCGGAAATTCAGTGGTGGGGGCCTCCCGCCACGGGTCTTCGGGGCTCATCGGCGGCGGGTCCTGGAGCGGTAGGATCCCCCCACCGCCGAATTACCGCCAAAGCGGGGGCCCCCTGCTGCCGAAGACCCCAGGCCCCCTGAATCCTCTGGGCGGCCCTGGGCAGGAAAGCCGTGTTTCCAAGCAACTCTGAGCCGGTGGGAATGTTCCACATGCCATCTGCTTCCTCGCCACCCTCTGCCCCGGCTCCTGCTCCTTACCTCTCAATGGCCGACCAGATCTTCAGCCCATCATCCCTGTAGTAGTAGTTGGGGATGCAGTCAACCCCGCGCTCGTGGATGTCATCAGGGAAGCAGAGGGAGTTGTAGGTCAGGCAGGACATGCCCTTGGCCATCAGCACCTTGGTCCCCTCGATCCCCGAGCCCATGCCCTGGGAAGGGACCAGAGACAGAGCCTTCAACCTCTGAGCCAGCGGGCGGGTTAGAATGAAATATCATCACGACCTATTTCAGCACAACGAGACAACTGACAATACGCCCCGTGACAAATGTGCCTCCCCGATGTTTCGCTTTGCGTTGTACCCCAGAAATGACCAATCACTCGCAACCTCCGGTGTTTGTCCAACCAGTTCTTAGAAACCTCCAATGATGGAGATTCCACAACCTCTGTGCTTGCTCCAGAGTTAACTATCTTTAGAGAGAGAAAGCTTTTCCTAACATCTAACCCCAATCTCCCTTGTTGAAGATTAATCCCATTTCTTCTTCTCCTGCCTTCAGCAGGACCAGAAAGCAATTAATCATCATCCTCTTTGTAACATATTTGAAGACTATCAGGTCCCCCACTCTCGGTCTTCTTCTCTCAGGACTAAATGTGCCCTCTTTTTTTTTTAACCTGGCCTCATAGATCAGGGTTTCTAAACCTTTTATCATGTTTGTTGTTCTTTTCTGGATTCTCTCCAATTTGGCCACTTCTCTCCTAAAGTGTGATGCCCTTTCCCCACCCAGTTCTCCAACTGAGGTCTCACCAGGGCCAGACAATGACCTCCTGGGTTTTACTCAAAACACTCTCGTTAATACAGACTAGAATGATATTATCCTTTTCCCCAAGTGTGTCTAATTGTTGCCTTATATTCCACTATAATTTCCAGATCCTTTTGAGCAGTAAGACCCCCCCAGCAGCCAATTATGTCCCAGGTGGGCATTGGATTTTCCCTTCCTCAGTGGTGCACTTCCCACTTGTCTTCATGGAATTTCAGCTTGTTGATTTCAGCCCAATTTTCCAAGCTGTCACAGTCGCTTTGAGTTCTAATCCTGCCCGTTGAAGTGCTTGCAACCCCTCCTGGCTTGATGTCAGCCTCAAATTATATCAACAAACTCTCCTCTCCGTAGTCCAAGTCATTCATGACAATAATGAATATTGCCGAACCAGGCCTGACCTCTTGTGGGACCCCACTAGATTCCCTGTTTGACAGCTGACCATTGAGAACCCACTCTTGGTGTCTGGTCTTTCAACCACCCATAGTAATTCCATTCAGCCCAAATTTCCCTGGCATGTGTCAAAAGACTCAAATCAAGATGCAAAGAATCCTGTGGCACCTTATAGACTAACAGACGTTTTGCAGCATGAGCTTTCGTGGGTGAATACCCACTTCGTCGGATACTTACTTGCATCCGACGAAGTGGGTATTCACCCACGAAAGCTCATGCTGCAAAACGTCTGTTAGTCTATAAGGTGCCACAGGATTCTTTGCTGCTTTTACAGATCCAGACTAACACGGCTACCCCTCTGATACTTGAAATCAAGATATATCACATTGTAGCGGGCCGGTGTGGCTCCCCTCCTCCCCGGGGAGGGTTGAGCCCGGACACAGGAAGGGGCGGGGCTACAGCGTGGTGAGCCCGCCCCTCAGAGGGTCAGAAGGCGACCCGGAAGGATAAAAGCCGGGCCTTCCAGCCCAGTCAGTGCCCAGCCACTGGGGAGAGCAGACCTGTCGGAGGGAGCTCCTGACGGAGGAACTGCTGGAGCCCCGGGCAGCTGCCTGGACTGGCCGGAGAGCACCCTACCCCGCTACTGGGAAGACCTGCCGGAGCTTCCCCGCGCCACCTACGACGAGGAGCCCGTAGGAGCTTCCCCGCTACCGTGCTGTTACCCCGAGGAACCCCCGGAGCGTGATTGTCCGGACTTCCCCGGGGAACTACCCGATCTACACCCCAGCCCGGGTTGTGAGGAACCCATGCAGTGGGACTTCCCGGGACCAGATGCCATGGACCAGGTAGGACAAGAGGGGGATATTGGAAGTGGCCCGGGGGCAGCCGACCTCAGTCAGGCTGCTGACCAGACCGAGCCCATGTCAGTGTGTTGCGGTCAGGATCCCCACTGACCGTCAGCGGTGACGACCTCTGCCTAGGGCCCCGGGCTGGGACACAGTGGAGTGGGTGGGCCTGTGTCCCCCCTGCCACCCCACTCACGGGTGGCAGTTATCCCCCTCTCGTTACTGCTCAGCCCCTGCAACCAGAGGCCTGAGCCCCTGTACTGTTCCCTGCTCAGCCTGCCGCAAGAGGCCTGAGCCCCTGTACTGTTCCCTGCTCAGCCTGCCGCAAGAGGCCTGAGCCCCTGTACTGTTCACTGCTCAGCCTGCCGCTAGAGGCCTGAGCCCCTGTACTGTTCCCTGCTCAGCCTGCTGCAAGAGGCCTGAGCCCCTGTACTGTTCCCTGCTCAGCCTGCCGCTAGAGGCCTGAGCCCCTGTACTGTTCCCTGCTCAGCCTGCCGCAAGAGGCCTGAGCCCCTGTACTGTTCACGGCTCAGCCTGCCGCAAGAGGCCTGAGCCCCTGTACTGTTCCCTGCTCAGCCTGCCGCAAGAGGCCTGAGCCCCTGGACTGTTCCCTGCTCAGCCTGCTGCAAGAGGCCTGAGCCCCTGTACTGTTCCCTGCTCAGCCTGCCGCAAGAGGCCTGAGCCCCTGTACTGTTCCCTGCTCAGCCTGCCGCAAGAGGCCTGAGCCCCTGTACTGTTCCCTGCTCAGCCTGCCGCAAGAGGCCTGAGCCCCTGTACTGTTCCCTGCTCAGCCTGCCGCAAGAGGCCTGAGCCCCTGTACTGTTCCCGGCTCAGCCTGCCGCAAGAGGCCTGAGCCCCTGTACTGTTCCCTGCTCAGCCTGCCGCAAGAGGCCTGAGCCCCTGTACTGTTCCCTGCTCAGCCTGCCGCAAGAGGCCTGAGCCCCTGTACTGTTTACGGCTCAGCCTGCCGCAAGAGGCCTGAGCTCTCCTTGTACTGTTTGCCGCCCAGCCCCTGCACCAGAGGGCCTGGGCCTTTCCTAGACTATTGGTACTGTTTGCAGCTCAGCCTTGCAGAAAAGGCCTGAGCCCCCACTGACTCTGTCTTTGTCATCTAGCCTTAAAGGGACAGGACAGAACCCCCGTGAGACCAGCGGGCCGGTGTGGCTCCCCTCCTCCCCTCAGAGGGTTGAGCCCCGGACCCGCCTGTTACACACATCTACTGCTTCTCCCCAGCCACAAGGCCAGCAACGCTGTCCAAGAAGGAAATTAGGTTGGTTTGGCTTGATTTGTTCTTGACAAATCTATGCGGGCCATTTCTAATCCTATGATCCTCTGGGCACAAATTGATTGTTTAATAATTTGATCCAGTATCTTCCAGTTAGACTGACTGGTTTATAATTCCCTGGGTCCTCTTTGTGCTTTTTTTCGAAGGCAGATGCCGTGTTTGCCCTTCAGCCCGCTGGGACCTCACCCGTCCTCCAGGAGTTCTGGAAGTTAATTACTAACAGTACCGATGAGCTGAAAGCAGAGGTTGTGCCCGCAGAGCCGTATGGTGCACACACCAGGACCAACTGAGATGGAGGCTGGAAATGCTCTCCAGGAGGTTCCCAATGTGGTTTTCATTGCAAGACAATACGGGAAGAGAGCTTCAGGGGTTCCAGATGAGGCTGGGACCTCGGAAACAGGCACATTTTACTCCAAGTACATGGCTCTGGGAGGGGAGTGGGGGCTGGTGGTTAGAGCTGGGGGAGCTGGGAGCCAGGACTCCCGAGTTCGGTCCCCAGCTATGGGAGGTGAGTGGGATCTAATGGTTAGAGAAGAAGGGGCTGGGAGCCAGGACTCCTGGGTTGTCTCCCCGGCTCTGGGACAGGAGTGGGGGCCTAGTGGTTAGAGCAGGAGGTGCTGGGGCCCAGGAGCGGGGATTGGGAGCCAGGACTCCTGAGTTCTCTCCCCAGATATGGAAGGGGAGCGGGGTCCAGTGCCCCTGACCGTGGGGTCCTCTCACCCTTTCGATGATCTCTCCGCGTCTGAGTAGCAGGGTCCTGCCCATGACATTGGTGTGCAGCGTGTAGCGGGTGTGGGGCAGCAGCAGCTAGGGAGGGGAAGAGACACAGGGGTGGGTGAGGGCAAGCAGGGAGCCACTCCCCACCCTCACCCCTGTATCTGGGGCGGGGGCAAGGACCTGGCCCCTCCAAGAAACCAGCAGCAGCTCCTTCTCCCCCTTCTTCCACGAGGTCAGGAAGGTGCTGGACCGCGATGGGTAGAACACGGCCAGCGTGGGGCACGCCCGGCCTGGCACGCCAGGCACAAGCACCCGCCAGGCACACGCACGTGCAGCTGGGCACAGCTGGACGCCGGCAGTGGGGTCCGTCTGGCAGGCTCCCCCTGCTGGGCTCTTCTCTCCCGCACATCTGGGCACAGCTGGCTGGGGGCTGGCGGGGGCAGCCCGGCCCCTCTCTCACCTTGAAGAGCGGGTGGCACATGGGCAGCTGGCGCAGGGTGGCCAGGGCGAAGGCCTCGTCGATCAGGTGGGTGAGCAGCAGGTGGCTGACGGCCTCGTGCACCAGGAACTCGGCGTAGCGCACCCAGGTCTTGGCCAGGATCCAGTCCCACTCGGAGTCGCTGGGCAGAAAGATGGGGCTGTCGGGGCCTGG
This sequence comes from Mauremys mutica, assembly GCF_020497125.1. Taxonomy (NCBI): domain Eukaryota; kingdom Metazoa; phylum Chordata; order Testudines; family Geoemydidae; genus Mauremys; species Mauremys mutica. The sequence goes on from NW_025423255.1 coordinate 6,407,856, forward strand.
GCACTGGCTGAGCTGCCGGGGGGAGAGACACAGGAGGGGTGTGGGGGCGGGTTGGCGCAAGCCGGGGGTGTGAATCCTGCTGCTTCCCCCAGGGGAGCCCAGGGACTGGGACCCGGCGGCCAGGATGAGGGGACATGACGGTGCAGCAAATCCAGTGTTAGGAAGAGGAGACCCACAGAGCTGGGGTGTGTGTACACACACGCAGAGCTGGACTGTGCATATACAAGCAAGTGGGCACACGCACGCACACATAGAACCAGGACTCCTGGTTTCTCTCCCCGGCTCTGTAAGGGAAGAAGTGGGGAGGTCTAGTGGTTACCGCGGGGGAGGGCGGGGGCTGAGTTGCAGGACTCCTGGGTTCTCTCCCCGGCTCTGGGAGGGGAATGGGGTCTAGTGGGTTAGCACAGGGAGGGCTGGGAGCCAGGACTCCTGGGTTCTCTCCCTGGGCCAGTCCCTTAGATGGCAATGCCCAGCCCTGGGACTGTGTAGGTGTCAGGGCTGCGTGGGGGCGCCGCCAGGCAGCGTGTGGGGGCCGTTACCTGAATGGCTATGGGGACGAGCTCCCCGGAGGGCTGCAGGTGCAGCAGGCAGAGGGGCGCGGCGATGTACTGCTGGTAGCCGTTGATCGTGTTGGCCGGGACGCCCTCCAGGATTTTATAGTCAGCGAGGAAGATGTTCCCCTTCTGCAAGGCACAGAGGGAGCAGAGCAGAGTCGGGGGCCAGTGCATCTGGGGGTGCAGAGTGGGGGCCCCAGGGCACAGGGGAAAGCTGGGATGCCAGTGCTGTGAGCTTCCCCACAGCAGTGCCCTGGGACTAGCCCCTGGAGCTGAGTGGCCAGTGCGAGCGCAGCCACTGGGGCTGGAATTGGGCCCGCTGGACACCGCTGACCCGTGGCTGCTCGTGCCTGGAGTGATGCTGGGGAGGGAGCCAAGAGCTCAGACCGTGGCCGAGTCCCCCCAGGGGTGTCCCCGGCGCCCCACTTACCTCCAGCTCGTCCTGCAGGCTGCTGCTCTCCCCCAGGGAGGAGGCCACCATGGCCGGCGTGACGGGGAAGTTGCAGGGGAGCTCCGTGCAGCGCCGGATCATCACCGGGTGGACCCCGTTCAGGAACTGGTACCCGAAGAACGTGTCCTCTCGCCAGTGCGCCCGCACGTACTCTGGGGGGACACGGGTAGGGCAGCCGTGGGGTTAATGGGCCGGGACTCAGGGGAGCTGGGTTCGAGTCCTACCCTGGGTGCCTGGAGCAGCTTGCGGCGTCTCTCGGGCCCACGGCCTCCCCCTGCTGGAGAACGGGGCTAACGGTCCAGCATGAGGGGGCCCTGATCTCAGTGAGAGTCTGGGCAGCACCTGGCACAATGGGGTCCCCGGTTAGGGGAGGGGAGGTCTGGGCAGCACCCGGCACAAGGTGGTCCCAGAGTGCGTTCAGAGGGGTCTGGGCAGTGCCCGGCACCCGGGGGTCGGGGTGGTCTTGTCAGGGCCTGGCACAAGCAGCACTGCTGTCTCTAGCCGCTTGCGTCACACCCGTCCCAATCACCCTGCTCTGTGGGGGGGGGCTGCGGTGGGCCCAGGCGAGCAGGACTCAGGGGAGGCATTGGGGGGTCACCCACCTGTGATCGGGGTCTTGTTGAAGCAGAAAACCTTGTTGATGTCGTCCAGCTTCGCCCACGAGTTGGTGCAGCTCAGGAAACCCTTCAGCTGCAGCTCCACCTTCCTGGGGGTGGGGGGCAGAGAGACATGTGAGAGCCCGTTGGCGGGGTGAGATGGGGATGGCCCTTTCTGCCCCCGACAATAACAAATAGGGCCCCCCTTTCCCCCCCCCCAGATATGCACTGGTGGCAAAGTGGAGCCACACTCGGGGAAGCTTCCCTCTGTCAGAGCGATGGGCTCAGGCTCTCAGCAGACTCAGGCAGCATGGCTGGGTTGGTTACACCTGAGTTTTCAAGCTCTTCTCCCCTACAACAAGGACTAGAGTGAGTAATATGGGATGGGGGGGTGTCTGGGGATGGATAGACAGACAGATAGGTTGATGGGTGGGGATAGAGAGAATGAGAGAGAGCAAGAGAGGGAGAGAGAGAATGAATGTGTATGGGAATAGATAAAGTTAGGGTATAGAGTAGGGCTAGGGGTTAGTCCCTAGGGCTAGGCCTCAGGGGCTGGGCTGCACACACACATCCCTCCCACACTGCGGGAAGGTGAGTGTCATGGAGAAGGGTCAGAGTTAAGGTTATGGAAAGGCGTCAGGCTACACGGTCGGGTTAGGGCTAGGGAAGGACTATAGGGCACAGGTAGAGTGAGAGAAAGGGTATAGGATATGGGTTAGGGTAGGATTAGGCAGGGCCGGCTCCAGACCCCAGCACGCCAAGCGCGTGCTTGGGGCAGCATGCCGCGGGGGCGCTCTGCCGGTCGCCGGGAGGGCGGCAGGCGGCTCCGGTGGACCTCTCACAGGTGTGCCTGCGGGAGGTCCACCGGAGCCGCGGGACCAGCGACCGGCAGAGCCCCCACCCCCGCGGCATGCCGCCCTGCTTGGGGCGGCGAAATCGCTAGAGCCGCCCCTGGGATTAGGGAAAGGAGATAGTACAGAGTTAGGGTTAGGGCTAGGGTTTGGGTTTAGTCTCAGGAATCACCTGGGCTGTGGGGGCCGGCAGTCACACATTGACCCCGTGCTCGAGGAAGGGGGAGGTCTTGATGAAGGGTTCGGTTTACTGTGTCAGGTTAGTGTATAGAGTTAGGGTTAGTTTATAGGGTTGTGAATAGGGGTTAGGGTTAGTGTACAGGGTTAGGGTTAGTGTGGAGGGTTGTGTACAGGGTTACAGTTACTGTACAGGGTTAGGGTTAGTGTACAGGGTGGTGTACAGGGTTAGGGTTACTGTACAGGGTTGGGGTTAGTTTCTAGGGGCAGGCCTAGGGGCAGCCGCTGGGAACACATCTGGGCCGTGGGGAAGCCGCACTTACGCGATCACCCCACGCAGCAGGAAGTTGGTTCTCTTGGTTAAGGAGTACGTGGAGTTAGAGTCCAGTTCACTGATGTTGTCCACGTCCAGGCACCGGGGCAGTCCAGGGGCAAACTCCTTCCACCTGGGCAGGGAGAGACCCAGGGGATATTAGCCCTGGCCTGCCGCTGCCCCGACAATCACTCAGCCACAGTCCCGGGCCCACCTGTTTTGTGGTTTCTACCACCACCTCCAGCCCTGGGACCCTGCGCAGCCCTGAGCCCCAGGGATCTCCCTCAACCCCCACTGGGTTCTCACTCACCCATAGCACTCGCGTCGGTGCGTCAGCTCAGCCTGCCGCTGCTCCAGCAGCAACGGGGAATCGGCATCGTTGCAAATCACCTGGCCTGGGCGAGAGACAGGGATAGATCGATAGATAGAAGGGTTTGTATGGGGATGGATAGACAGAGGGGGTGTATCGGGATGGATAGATAGAGGGGTGTAGATGGGGATGGACAGATAGAGGGATTGTACAGGGATGGATAGATAGAGGGGATGCATGGGGCTAAATAGCTAGAAAAGTATGTACGGGACTGGATAGATGGGGGTGTGTACAGGGATGGCTAGATATGGGTGTGTATCCGGGGCTGGATAGCAGAAGGGCATGTATGGGGATCGATAGATAAAGGGGGTGTATCAGGATTGCTAGATGGAGGGGGTGTACGGGGATGGCTAGATAGACAGGTGGGTATGGGTTCGATAGATAGGGGTGTGTGTACGGGGTTGGATAGGTAGAGGGGGTATATTTGTATGGATAGATAGGAGGCAGACGGGGTTGGATAGACAGAAAGGTGTGTACAGGAATGGATAAATAGAGGGGGTGTAGAGGGATGGATAAATACCGGGAGTGTATGGGTATTGATGGATAGCTAGAGGGGTGTGTACAAGGATGGATAGATAGAGGGATGGACGGGGTTGGATAGACAGAAGGTGTGTACAGGGATGGATAGATAGAGGGGATGTATAGGGATTGCTAGATAGAGGAGATGTATGGGGATGGATAGATAGAGGGGTGTGGATGGGGATGGATAGGCAGAGGGGGTGTATGGGGATATATAGGTAGAGGGGTGTGGGTGGGGATGGGGATGGATGGATGGAGCGGTATGGACATGGATGCATAGATAGAGGGGTTGCATGGGGATGGATAAATGGACTGGGTGTATGGGGAGGGATGGATAGCTAGAGGGGGTTCATTGGGAGGGATAGATCCAGGGGTGTGGACAGGGATGGATAGACAGAGGGGGTGTATGGGGATGGATGGGTAGATAGAGAGGTGTGTACGAGGATAGCTAGATAGAGGGGTATAGACAGGAATGGATAGATAAAGGGGTTATATGGGGATGGATAAATATAGGGGGTGTACGGGGATGGACAGATAGAAGGGGCGTGTACGGGGAGGGATACATAGAGGGCATGTATGGAGATGGAGAGATAGAGGGGTGGACATGGCTGGATAGACTGAAGGGTGTGTACGGGGATGGATAGGTAGAGGGGCGTGTATGGGGATGAATGGATAGAAGGATGTGGATGGGGATGAATGGATATAGGAGGTGTATGGGGATGGATAGACAGGGGTGTGTGGGGGATGGATAGACAGAAGGTTGTGTATGGGGATGGATGGATAGATGAGGTGTACGGGGACGGATAGACAAAAGGCTGTTTTTGGGGAAGGATAGAGAGAGTGTATGGGGTTGGCTAGATTAATGGGTGTGTATGGGGATGGATAGATACAGAAGTAGTATGAGGATGGATGGATAGATACAGGGGTGTGTATGGGGATGCATAGGCCTTGTCTACACTACAAGACTATTTCGAATCTACTTAAGTCGAATTTGTGGATTCGACCTTATGAAGTCGAATTTGTGTATCCACACTAAATACACTAATTCGAACTTCTGAGTCCACATTAACGGGGCCGGCGTCGACTTTCGAAGCGGTGCACTGTGGGAAGCTATCCCACAGTTCCCGCAGTCCCCGCTGCCCATTGGAATGCTGGGTAGAGCTCGCAATGCCTGCTGGGGGAAAAAATGTGTCGAGGGCGGTTTTGGGATACTGTCGTCATTGAACCGTCAATCACGCCCTCCCTCCCTGAAAGCGCCGGCAGGAAATCTGATCGCGCCCTTCTCTTGTCGGTTACAGCGCGGACGCCACAGCACTGCGAGCATAGAGCCCGCTGCGATCATTGCTGCACTTATGGCCGTTGTCAACTCCTCGCACCTTATCGTCCACCTCTTCCACAGTCAGATGCTGAGAAATCGGGCGAGGAGGCTCCGGCAGCATGGTGAGGAGAGTGGCGCAGGCCTCTCACAAAGCAGGGTACGCCGCGCCGTGGAGATCATGGTGGCAATGGGTCAAGTTCATGGTGTGGAACGGCGATTCTGGGCCCGGGAAACAAGCACGGACTGGTGGGACCGCATAGTGCTGCAGGTCTGGGATGAAACAGAGTGGCTGCGAAACTTCAGGATGCGTAAGGGCACTTTCCTTGAACTGTGTGACTTGCTGTCCCCTGCCCTGAAGCGCCAGGACACACGGATGCAAGCAGCCCTGAGTGTGCAGAAGCGAGTGGCCATAGCCCTCTGGAAACTTGCCACGCCAGACAGCTACCGGTCAGTAGCGAACCACTTTGGCGTGGGCAAATCTACCGTGGGGGTTGCTGTGATTCAAGTAGCCCACGCAATCGTTGAGCAACTGCTCTCAAAGGTAGTGACTCTCGGAAACGTCCAGGTCATCATAGATGGCTTCGCCGCGATGGGATTCCCAAACTGCGGTGGGGCTATAGATGGGACTCACATCCCTATCCTGGCACCAGCCCACCAGGCCAGTGAGTACATTAACCGAAAGGGCTACTTTTCAATGGTGCTGCAAGCACTGGTGGACCATAGGGGACGTTTTACCAACATCTTCGTCGGGTGGGTGGGCAAGGTTCATGACGCGCATGTGTTCAGGAACTCTGGTCTCTTCAAACGCCTCCAGGCAGGTACTTTCTTCCCGGACCACAAAATAACGGTTGGGGATGTGCAGATGCCTACAGTGATCCTCGGGGACCCGGCCTACCCGCTAATGCCCTGGCTCATGAAGCCCTATACAGGCGCCTTGGACAGTGAGAAGGAACTCTTCAACTACCGGCTGAGCAAGTGCAGAATGGTCGTGGAGTGTGCTTTCGGACGTCTCAAGGGGAGATGGCGGAGCTTACTGACTCGCTCGGACATCAGCGAAAAGAATATCCCCGTAGTTATTGCTGCTTGCTGTGTGCTCCACAATCTCTGTGAGAGCAAGGGCGAGACCTTTTTGGCCGGATGGGAGGTTGAGGCAAATCGCCTGGCTGCTGTTTACGATCAGCCAGACACCCGTGCCGAGAGAATATCCCAGCGGGAAGCGCTGTGCATCCGGGAGGCTTTGAAAGCTAGTTTCCTCGCAGAGCAGGGTAACCTGTGACTGTCCACTTGATTTTAAGAGAGCCTGATCATGGGCCTGTGTCTGTATGTGTCGAGTTAGATCTGAGCTCACAAACCCGGTTCTCCAAGTTTCCCCCACTTCCAAAGCACGGTTTAAAACTAATGACATGTAACAGTAATTAATAATAAATCTTTCGTTGACTTTGCATTTCTGTTCCTGGGTTGAAACATGGAAGCATACTGTGCTGGGTTCGGTGTGCACTGATGTACAGACCGCTTGTCCAATACAGGACGGACAGCCTCCTGCTCCTACATAGGTCTGTGGGGTGGGGGAGGTTTTACTGTTTTTGTGCATGTTGGGGTGGGTTTGCAGGAATGGGTGGGTTTGCAGGAAGGGGCGAGGGGTGCCGTCTTTGGATAGGGGTTTGCATGATGGCTGTGGGCTGTGGGTTTGGGCGTTGGAAGGGGTGAGGGGTGTGGGGGACGGGTGAGTATCTGTCCCTGGATGAGGGCTCTTTTTGAGGCTCAGGGCAGCGGAGAGGCTCGTGGCTACAGTCGAAGTGCATGGTAAGGGAAGCCTGCCTTTACATTCAGGGATGGCAGGCGCCAGGACCCTGGACAAGCATACACATCAACGAATGACCCGGGGCAGCATACACCACACAGACTGACCCTGGTGCCTAGTGACTGCAGTCTGTGTGTGCCCTGCAGTTGACCCTGCCCCCAAGTCTGTACCCTGGTAATGTGGGCTATGCACTGCAATTAAAAATCCCCCCCACACACACACAAAGTCTTCTGACACGAGAAACGTGACGGAAACAGAGAGTAACAGCAAACCGCTTTTAATAATGTTATACACAGTGGGGGGTTGAAACTTGGATTTGGGACTGGGTGATCCTGTAAGGGAAGAACTTCTACAAATTTAGAGCGCGAGAGGTGTCTTGTACATTAGCGCTCTGCTGCGGTGCAGTGACAGTTCTCACGGCCCCTACCGCCCCTCCTTCTTGTAACTTTGGGTGAGGGGGGGACAGGACTTCTTGGCGTTGGAGGGCGGTTGCAGATGCAGTGCAGGGGGGCTCTCTTCTCCTGCCTGCGGTCCTGCAGAACATCTACAAGGCGCCGGAGCATGTCCGTTTGCTCCCTCATTAGACCAAGCAGCGTTTGAGTCGCCTGCTGGTCTTCCTGCCGCCACCTATCCTCCCGTTCGATGTGTGTGCGATGCTGCTGACACAGGGTCTCCCTCCACTGTCTCTGCTCTGCGGCCTCGGCTGTGGAGCAGGCCATCAGTTCCGTGAACATGTCGTCCCTAGTCTTTTTCTTTCGCCGCCTAATGTTTGCCAGCCTCTGCGAGGTGGATGACGGGGCAGTCCGGGAAAGAGCCGAAGCTGTGTGATGGGAAAAAGTAAGTGATTTCCTTGAACAGATACATGTTTGCGAACAGTGAACACAGTCTAGTCAGTTTCTGTGAACAAGACCATACAGGGCACCTAGTCTCACGAGATCTCAGGCCAAGTTCGAGATTTCGGAATACGCTTTCAGTGGTTGCGGTCTTGCACAGGAGAGACGCCAAGCGGGGAGGGACAGCTGAATCCGTCTAGCAGCCAGTCCTGGTAAGCCTTACAGTAGAGTCTGCTTAACAGTTAATGGATAGCTGTGCCCTCCCGCTAAAGGCAATCTGGAAAGCATAAAGTCTGAGCCTTTTCCAGCCCCTCCCGGCAGTGCACGGGAAAGATCACTGTATGCTTTTCCTCTGTGGCCTCCAACACGTGGCTGTTAAGCGAGGGTCATTCTTATGCAAAGTAAAAGTCTACCATTCACAATAGTAACAGTACACTAATTCCCCTAATTAGATGCAGCACTTCCAGAACGACATTACCCTGAGGCGTGTCACTCGGAGTCAGAGAGAGCGGATGCTAAGAGAAGCCCTGCACAGACCAGGACCATATGCTGCCATGCTTGTCGAGGCGATGATTCCCCTTTACATTAGGATGGCCTGGCGCGGAAGAGTGTGCTTCCACGGAGCACCCAATAAGGCACCTCTCCCCAGGAACCTCCTGCTGAGGCTTTTCGAGCTGCTCTCTGAGAGCTTTTTTGAACTGTCCCAAGAGGATTATTGCTCTATTCCTATATGTGTTGACCTACTTTTTGTATAGTTTGAGATTTAAAAATTTTTATATAGTATTTCTATTTTTTATATACCTGTTTTTTAAAAAATAAATGTTTCCCTGTTTGTAGCACTTACCGCCTGATCCTTCCCCTGATTCTGAGTCCGGGTTAACGGGCGGGGACGGTTGGTAGGGGATCTCTGTGAGGGTGATGAAGAGATCCTGGCTGTCAGGGAAAGCGGGAGTGGGTTCGCTGTCGCCTGCGCCGTCCTCCAAAGACCATTCCTCATCTTCCCCATCGGCGAACATCGAGGAGGAACTGTCCCGGTACACTATTCCGTCCTCGGAGTCCACCGTCACTGGTGGGGCAGTGGTGGCAGACCCACCTAGAATGGCATGCAGTGCCTCGTAGAAGCGGCATGTCTGGGGCTTGGCTCCGGAGCGTCCGTTTGCCGCTCTGACTTTTTGATACCCTTGTCTTAGGTCCTTGACTTTCACGCGGCACTGCATCGCATCCCGGCTGTATCCTTTGTCTTTCATGGCTTTCGAGACCTTCTCGAAGGTCTTTGCGTTCCGCTTGCTGGAGTGCAGCTCCGAGAGCACAGACTCCTCGCCCCACACAGCGATCAGATCCATGACTTCCCGGTCAGTCCATGCTGGGGACCTCTTTCTATTCTGGGATTGCCCGGACTCCTCTGCTGGAGAGCTCTGCATCGTTGCAGGTGCTGCGGAGCTCGCCCCGATGTCCAACCAGGACGTCAGATTCAAAGTGCCCAGACAGGAAAATGAATTCAAATTTTCCCGGGTCATTTCCTGTGTGGCTGGCCAGAGAATCCAAGGTCGGACTGCTGTCCAGAGCGTCAACAGAGTGGTGCAGTGTGGGATAGCTCCCGGAGCTACTAAGTTCGATTAGCATCCACACCAAGCCTAATTCGAGCTAGCCATGTCGAATTTAGCGTTACTCCACCTGTCGGGGTGGAGTACCAAATTCGAACTAAAGAGCCCTCTAGTTCGAATTAAATGGCTTCCTGGTGTGGACGGTTGAGCGGTTAGTTCGAAATAACGCTGCTAAATTCGACTTAAAGTCCAAGTGTAGACCAGGCCATAGATAGAGGGGTGGTTGGGGTTGGACAGACAGAGGTGTGTACAGGAATACATAGATACAGGGGTGTGTACAGGGATGAATAAATAGGGGGGTAAATGGGGATGGGTAGCTAGAGGGGTGTATAGGGATGGATGGAAAGATAGCGGGGGGTGTTTGCTGGGATAAATAGCTAGCTATTAAATTAATGGGGATATCCTATCTCCTAGAACTGGAAGGGACCTTGAAAAGGTCATTGAGTCCAGCCCCTGCCTTCACTAGCAGGACCAAGTACTGATTGTGCCCCAGATCCCTAAGTGGCCCCCTCAAGGACTGAACTCACAACCCTGGGTTTAGCAGGCCAATGCTCAAACCACTGAGCTATCCTGCCCCACTGCCTATGAGCCCAAGTGGCCCCAGGCTGGCCCCCCAGCCCGCAGCCCCCTACCTTTGCCCTCCCGCAGCTCCAGCGTGCGGTAGCCCTCGACCCACTGGTAGCAGGGGAAGCGGTAGGTCTGGCCGTGGGGGGAGACGACCTCCACGAAGCTGCAGTACCAGTTGTCAGTGGGGTAGAAGGAGTAGGGCTCCTTGTGGAGCCGCACCAGGATGATGTCCCCCAGCCAGCGCCGGCAGCACAGCTTGAACTCCTCCACCTGCAGCGGGGTGAGAGAAGAACCAGAGCATGAGGGTGTGACTCAGGGATTAATCCAGCAGCATCTGTCACCACCACCCCCGCACCCACAAATAAAATACTTGTTGGCCTCCTGTGCCTCCATGGTGTGAAAGTCTCCAAGGAACCGCAGCTCGGCCAGGGCACTGTTGCAACTACTGTTCTACTCAGCACCTGCCTTTCATTAGCCTGGAGGGAGAGGCCAAGGTTTTCCGATTTCACTGCAGCTTGAGGTACCTCAGCGTAGCCGAGCCGTGTATAGGAGAAGGGCCCAATCCCTTTAAAGCTTTTGTGAGCCCTCTAGCGGCACCCACCATGTTTTAGAAGCTGCCAGAAACAGGCCAGAGCAGCCGTGTGCATCTAAACTTGGTTTCTGTGATGCCTATTATGTCAATATCCTCCTTTAACACGAGGCACTCTAATTCACCCATCTTATTATTTAGACTTCTGGCATTTGTGTACAAGCACTTGAAAAACTTGCCACTGTTTATTTGTCTGCCCTTTTCTGATGTGTCAGATTCTTGTATGTGTGAATGCTTCTCGTCTGATCTGGCCCCTACTTTATCCTCTTCCAGCCTCTCTTCCTGACTAGAACTAGAAAATCTCTATCACTAGACTCCCCTCTAAGACAAGTCTGTCCGATCCACGAGCTCCTCTGCAGCCATTGGATTTTCCCCATTCTCTTAGTTTAAAAACTGCTCTGCAACCTTTTTAATGTTAAGTGCCAGCAGTCTGGTTCCATGTTGGTTTAGGTAGAGCCCATCCTTCCTGTATAGGCTCACCCATCCCCAAAGTTTCCCCAGGTCCTAATCAATCTAAACGCCTCCTCTCTACACCATCATCTCATCCACGCATTGAGACTCTGAAGCTCTGCCTGCCTACCTGGCCCTGTGCGTGGAACTGGAAGCATTTCTGAGAATGCCACCATAGAGGTCCCAGATTTCAGTCTCTTTCCTCGCAGACTAAATTTGGCCTCCAGGACGTCTCACCTACCGTTCCTTATGTCATTGGTGCCTACATGTACCACGACCACCGGCTCCTCCCCAGCACTACACATAAATCTATCTAGATGCCTCGAGAAATCAGCAACCTTTGCACCAGGCAGGCAAGTCACCATACGGTTCTCCCAGTCATCACAAACCCAGCTATCCTTGTTTCTAATGATCAAATCTCCCATTACTAACAGCTGCCTTTTCTTAATGCCTGGGGCTCCCTCCCCAGAGAGGTAACCTCAGTGCAAGAGGTTACCCCAACACCATCTGGGAGGAGGGTCCCAACTATGGGAAGGTTTCCCTCTGCTCCCATTGACAGCTCTCCTTCCCTGGGCCTTTCATCCTCTTCAACAGCGCAGTGGCTGTCTGACCAGAGGTGGGAGAAATCTACAAGTGTCCCGGAAAGCCTCATCAACATACTTCTCTGCCTCCCTTAGCGTCTCCAGTTCCATCACCCTGGCCTCCAAAGCCTCCACGCGGTCTCTGAGGGCCAGGAGCTCCTTGCACAGAATGCACACGTAAGCCACCCACCCACAGGGCAGGTAATCATACATGCTACATTGAGAGCAATAAACAGGATAGCAATAAACAGGATAGCCCCCACTCTGCTGCTGGGCTTCTGCCTGCATTCTCTCTTACAGCCACCTAGGTTAACAGGGTTTTTGTTTCAATCAAGAAGTTTGTATTATAGCTTAAGTGTTTTAAAGAATGGCAAGAGTACCTCGCCCCCTTCCCACTCCCCTCTCAAACTCCCTAACAAAACTCCCCGTTTGCAGCCCTGTTTGAAAAGCTCCCTGGTCACTTGCTCCCTGCTTTACAAAGCACTCCCCTATCACATACCCCCCTGCCCCCAGCCCCTGCTTGAGCCACTCAGGATAGGGGGCTGGGAGTACCCCAGCCCACCCTCCCAGCCCTAGATCTGATTCCTGCATCCCCTCCCACATAACGAGCCCTCACACCCCCTGCTCTGACTTCTGCACCCAGCCCCACACATCCTCAACTGCTCCCTGAGCACCAAGTGGGAGCTCCTGCACACCCCCCTCTACATTGCCACCTGCACCCCTCACACCAAATGGGAGCTGCCCCAGGTAAGCACTTCATCCCCCAACCTCCTGCCCCAACCCTGAGCCCCCTCCTGCATCCTAAAACCTGGCCAGACCCTGCACCCCAATCTCCAGCTGCTCCTGAGCCCTAACTCCCTCCCAGACCCTGCACCCCCAGCCCTGACTCCTGCCCCCCCCCATCCCCACCTGCATTGCTTGCATGAAACAGGAGCTGCTCCAGGTAAGTGCTCCACTCTCCAACCCCCTGCCCCAAACCTCAGCCCCCTCCCACACCATAACTCCTGGCCAGACCCTGCACTCCAACATTTTTAATTTTTAATAAAGGGCTCTTATCCAAAGCACTTTAAAATAGTTAGCTAACGGCACAAACAATATATGGAAAGATCATTAAGTGGTGCACCAAGACTCTCAGTCATTTTCAAGTGGTCTGTGGAAAAATCGGTTAGACGACAAAAACAATCAATGTACCTCACTTTATTTTCATTTACTTCCTATTACTTATAGGAGAAGGAGGGAAAAAAAAAGAATGAAAAATGGGGGTGGGAGGGAAATAAGAGAGGGTGATCTTTTTGTTGCTTATGTCCCAAGGAGGGACCCCTAAAATGGAGCTGAGCACAGGGCCCCACTAACGCTAAATCCGCCACTGAGCTTCCGTCTCTGGATACCCCCAGCCAGCATTCAAGGATGCACAGACTGTCTGTGTGATAAGTGACCCTGGATCAGCAGCTGACTCCAGCAGCCTGCTCGTTACACCCCAAGCATAATTGTGGTCTGGGTGGAGAAGGCTCACGGTTTGAGAGATCAGGAGTAGGAAGCTTCTGCTGATTATGCCGCACCGAACCCTCAGTTTTACTTGAACAAACAGGAGATATTTGACACTGTGCGATATGGCTCCTGTGCTCTGTTCCCAAAGTGTTCTGCAGCAGGGGAGGGTCTCTGGTAGCTTGTGTGTTACTGGCATATTGGGGTGATGCTGAAACAGGGCAGAGTAGAGGTGGCATTGGGGGGTGGCACGAACCATCTTTCTTCTTTTCCCCTTCCAAGAACCGAGGGGACAGGAACCCTTACCCAGCGAGGTCACATTCTCATAGTTCTCCTGCATGACATCCCTGTAGAGGGCTCTCTGAGTGGGGTCCAGCAGAGCCCACTCTTCCCTGGTGAAATACACAGCCACCTCCTCGAAGGTCACCGGCCCCTGAAAGAGCGAGAGTCCAACACTCAGTATCTGCTGCTCCACTCACAGCCCCCTTATACATGGGGGACAGGAGCCAAACAGAAACTCTGGGTGGATTGCAGTCAGAGTCCCATCCCCACTCGGCTCAGCGCATCCAGGAAATACCAGGGGGAGGGGACGAAGCGAGAGCCCCTCCTGTCTCCCAGCAGATCCATCACACACCTACTAGCCACTGACTGACACAGGAGATGGAGCCCCTAGCAGGGTCCAGGGACAGCTCCCTGGTAGGAAGCCCAACAACCTCCCCATTCTGAAGAGCTGGATGTGAAGGGAGGGGAATCTCCCCCAAGCCTCACTGGTGGGTGCCCCCTTCATATCTCACAGCAGCCGCTGGTTAGTGAGCTCAGGCTCCAGCACTATGAGTCTGGTCAGTTTTCCCAGCCCCATGCAGCTGGGTTATTTTCTGCTCCACAAACTAGAGCATTTCCACTGCCGAACCTCCTGGGTCTGTTCCTAGAATCTAGGCCACATATTAAATAACTCCCAGCAGGTTTAGCACACCCCTGTCCTCCTCCCTTTCTCCACCCTGTGCATTTCCTGCAAACCAGATTCCACCTCCAAACCAGCCTGTGCAAACCTTCCCATCTCCCACGTATTTGCTGTCCCTCTCCCCCTCTGGAGGAACCCACCAGCAACCCCCTGATAATACCTACCTGAACTGGCTCCTCTGCAGCCATTTCTCTCCCCTGTCCAACGAGAAGACGGGATGAACTGGAGTGAAACATGGACGTTATTCTGCAGCCTGGCAGGGCGAGAAGGGCAGTTGTGGAGGTTTCAGAACAGGCTTTAATTCATTTCACAGCATGATTCCCCCAGGCCCTTTTCCCGCACACAGGCACCCTAGAGTCTGCCATGATGAGAAAGGCTGGATCTCTATGTACAGTGTAGACCTGGCCTCTCCTGCCAGGCTAAGCCCACAGAGACATTTTTAACCTCCCTTCTCCCTCCCCTCACCCCGTAACAAAGTCTCTGAACACAAGGCTAGAAAAAAGCAGAACGAAAGGAGTCACTGTGGGGGATTCCCTCAGAGACTGACCCCACGGCAGCCACACCCCAGCAGGAGGGATATGGAGTCAGGAACTGGATTTTCCTCTGTCTGTTTCTCATCTTTTCCACAGGAAAGTGATCCTACCCAGGGTGCAGCAATACATCTCTCTGGGCAGATTAGAGATCTGGAAATCTCTCTCCAAACTCTTCTCTCCCACAGCCCCTTTCAGTCTCTTTCTCCTTTTCCCCTCTCCCTGCCCATCTGGTAGGAAAGTCCCATTCCTGGGTAGTTTGCTCCCCCATGGCTGGATTTGCTCCTGCAATTGTTAATTGGACGAGAAATGAGGGGGGTCTGTTTGTGTAGAGTCATTTTAAGGCCAGACCCCAGCATTTTCCCTTCGTTTCTTTCAGTTACTTGAAATGTCTGGATCAGAATTTAGTATTAACAGGGCCCAGGGCTGCCCTAGGGGGCTAGGACCAGTTGGAGAAAGTCATCCCCTGGGCCAGGCAGAGAAGGAGCTTTAATTCAGGTCACATCCCAGCACAGAACCCCACTGGGGGAGCAGCAGCTCCTAACCCTGGTCTCCCAGATCACAATGGAGGCTGCAGCCTCTGACCCAGGAAGCTGAACCCCAGTATCCTGAGCAGAGAGGGACAGAGCATTTGAGCAGCTTCCCTCCTTTAGCTCTCTGGGGAGAGCAGCTAATGAGATCCCCTCCTCACAGGGAGAATTGCTGACCTCATTTGCCCCACTGTCCATCCGGAGTCACTCCTTGTCTTTCCATACAGTGACACTGGATTAACATTGGTCTCAATGAAACCAGATTTCAGAAAGAATGAGTCCAGAACACTGTGGAAGAGACCATTGTGTGGCAGTGCTGACCCCCTTCCCACCTCCCTCATACCCCAGATCGAGAACAAGGACTGGGGGGCACAAATTTTCCAAACGGAACCAAAAGTTCCTGCAGTTTTCAAAAGAGGAGAAAAGCAAAATCTGTGATTTTACACGAACAGTGACTGATAAATGGATAGAAAGTTATCACAGTGACAGGGCCTGTGACTGGGGAATCCCAGGCAGTGCTTGGAGCCAGGACTCTGGCACAAGTTGATCAGAGAGAAAGATCATGGTTAGTAGAAGTTCCTCACTGCCTGCCTAGGACTCCCCCACAGGAGGATCTACCCTGCCATTTGCCTGGGACCCCCTCCTCCACCCAGCGGGACCCCCTGATGCTTTTCAGTGGGACCCCTCACTCTGCTTCCCTGGCATCCCCTGACCTAGTGCCAGGGATCCCCTCCCCCAGCTCTGTGCACTGGGCAGGGCAGCGATCCCAGGAGCCAGCCGGGGAAGCCCAGACAGAGCCCCTGGCACAGCACCAGGCTCCCTCTAACCCCCTGTCCCACCTCCCCAAGAGACACCCACCCCGGCTGTTCTGCAGCCACCAGGCCCCCAGCGATACCCACCTCCAGGCCCCACAGCCTCAGGGCTGGGCACATCCACCCTTGAGATGTGCAGAGAAAACGTGTCACGACCTGCAACCGAAGGTGGAGAATCAGACTCCTGGAGAGACCAGGGGGAAATGGGGGAGGCGGGAGAGCGGCTCGTTGGCGGGGAAAGGGGCGAATCTCCCCGGATTTTACAGCCCGGGTGAGACACTGAGCGAGAAAAGGGGCAGAACTGGAGAGAATTTGTATCGGGGGCGAGAGGCGAGTGGCACCAACAGGGACAGGATCCAATTAACCCCCCTCCCCCCTTCCCCCGCCCGCCCCCCGCGTCCCACTGACCTTCCCCCCCCCGCTCCAGCTTCTCCCCCCCCGCCAGGGACCCCCCCACCGGGCGCCCCCCCATCCCAGCGGGGGGGGGCGGATCCTGCTGCGGCTCCGCTGGGGCCGAGGCGGCTCCGAGGCTTCTCCCGGGTTCCCCGGGGCAGAGTCACGTTCCCGCCCCCCCAGCGCCCCCCCCCCGGGGCCTCTCACTCCCCGGGGGCTCCGGGCGGGGCTGGGGCGGGCAGAGCCCGGGGCTGCCCGGGGGGCGGGGCCCAGCTGGAGAACCCGCCCCCGGCCGGGCCCCCCCGCACAGACCCGCCCCCCCGGGGAGCAGCAGCGGCTCAGCCCGGGCCCGGCTCACGCGGAGGCGGCAGCTGCAGCTTTGTTCTCCCGCCCCGCGTGGGGCTCGCACGGAGCATGCGCAGTAACAGCTGCTGGAACCCTCCTTCCCTGAGCTGCGGAGAGAGCGGGAGCGGCCGCAGGGCAGGCTGGGAGATGTAGTTCGTGATGCTCCCTGAACCGGAAGTGACGTTGACAGAGGAAGTGGAGCCGGGCTGTGAAGGAGCGTTGGGCGCTGCGGCTCTGCCTGGCTCGCGCGGGGCCGTTGGAGCCTCTCCCGGGCCGGAGAAGGGTTGGTGCCGTTGGAGCTCTGGGCATGCGCAGATCGCGGCGGGAGAGCCCTTCATTAACCCCCCCGGGCCCGCCCCGGGCCCTGCCCCGCTGGAGCCGCCCCGGGCTCCGCCCGCCCCGCTGCGGAGCTGCAGCCTCCAGGTCCCGGAGCGAGCCCCGGGGGCGGGGCCGGGCGGTGACTCTGCCCCAGTGCCCGGGGGGGGGACCCGGCATCTCGCAGCGCCGGGATCTGCTCCCTGGGGGGGGCAGCGCCCGCGGGGGGCTCGAAGTGCTGCCCCTGCAGGAGCCCAGCGCCCCCCGGGCCCGGCCAGGCTCTGCCCTGGGTCTCCGCGGGGGGTGCCGGGGGGAGGGGCCCGGCCCCACTGGGGTCCCTGTGTGGGGCTGGGGGGGGGAGACGGTGCTGTGAGTGGGGGGAAGGGGTGGGCGGGAAATGTCGGTGCAGCCCGGACATGGCTGGGGGGGGGGGTCAGGTGCCCCCCGAGGAGCGGGGAGAGAAAGGGGGGGGGCTGAGATCCCCTCGGATTTACCGCTGCCCCCTCCCGTGGGGACCCCCCTCCTCCCCCGTCCTGCCCCCTTTCTCCCTAGAGAGCCACGAGCAGCGCCCAGGGTGACCCCCCCCTCCCCCAACCCCTGAGAAGTTCCCTGTCTCCCCCCCCCCGATTGTGCCCCATTTTCTCTCCCCTTCGCCAATGGCCAGTTCAGGTCTCAGGTTTGGGGGGTTTCCCCCATTTCCACCTGCAGGGATTTGTCCTTGTGCGGGTGGGAAATGGTTCCCCCGAGTGATCCCTGAGCTGGGCAGAGGGTGAATGGGCAGAGGCTGGGGGGGCCCTGAGACAGGGACACCTCTGGGCTGGGCTGGGGGGGTCACTCTCTGCTGGCAACGGGGCCTGGGAAGGGCCAGGAAGGGGAGGGAGGATCAAGGGCCCCACCCCGCCCCAGACTGCCCAGCCCCACGTTTCCCAGTCCCAGCTACTCCCTCCCCATCACCTGCTAGTCATATTCCCAGACCCCACTGCCAGCCCCTCCCCACAGCCAGCGACTTTCTGACTCCAGCCCCACTCCTTTTCCCTGTGAGTGTGAGGCAAGAAGAATCCATCCCATTCTGTTGTTGATTCACTATCCTTGTATAATCCCCTCCAATTTCCCCTCCTTTCTCTTGAATGGTGACATAAAATCTCCCCACATGATGCTTGTCCCTTATATTGGCAAATATTTAGTTTGTGCCCCATTTTCTCCTCAGTTCTGAAATACTGATATCAATTTCTCTCCAGGTGTGTGACTGAGATTGGGGCTCTTATCGTACTGAGTGTGGCCCTGTTCTGCCAGATGCTGCAGAGACCCCAACTGAGATCTGGGCCCTGTTCTGCCAGGCACCGAAGAGACCCCAGGTGAGATCAGACCCCACTGTTGTGCCAGGTAAAACTGAGACCTGGACTGAGATCACGGCCCCCCTTGTGCCAGGCAGCACATGACTGCGGTCCAAACCGCTGCCTCCATTGTGCTGGGCACTTCAGAGATCCTGCTGAGTCTGGCATTGCACTGACCCTAATGAAGATCACACCCCACCACTGTACTGGGCACTGCACAGAACCTGACAGAGATCCTGGCCCCACGTTTTGCCAGATACTGCAGGGGCCCTAAACAAAATCAGGGATCCTGTAATGCCGGGAGTTGCAGAGCCCCTGACTGAGCTCAGGCTCCCCTGTTGGTCAGGACTCTGCACACTGACCAAGATCAGGGTCCCCATTGTAACAGGTGTTGAACAGACACCAAGGGTATCTTTACCCTGCCATTAAAAACCCCCAGCTGGCCCATGCCAGGTGACTCAGGCTCACAGGGCTCAGGCGAAGGGGCTGTTTAATTGCAGTGTAGATGTCTGGGCTCGGGCTGGGGCCAGGCTGTAGGACCCTGCGAGGTGGGAGGGTGCCAGACCTTGGGCTGCAGCCCCAGCCGGAACATGGACACCACAATTAAACTGCCCCACAGCCTGAGCCGTGTGAGCCCAAGTCAGCGGGCACGGGCCAGCCGCCGGTGTCTAACAAGTTTGCATGGAGAATATGGGGCAAAACTGGGAACTGAACCCAGATTGTTTGAATTCTTGCCTCTCCCCTTAACCCCAGGCCCAGCGTGTGTGTGTGCAGCGTTGTTTTGGTCTGTGTTTGCCTTGCATTGTCTTCCAAGGGAGGCTGTGGAATTTCCTTCACTGGAGGTTTTTAAGACCTGGTTAGAGATACACCAGTCTGGGAATGTCTAGGGATACTTGGTGCTGCCTCAGCACAGGGGGCTGGAGGAGACGACCTCTCAAGATCCCTTCTAGGCCTACACTGAAATAATTCTCTTTTGTGCTGTGTCCTGTTCTACGCTGAGCTGTTGTGCATGGTGCCATTTGGAACTGTGATCGCACCATGTTGTGTAGCAGTTTTATGGTGCATTGTTTTACCTCAGCATGTTTGGTGCCTGTGCTGTGCTGGTTTGAGATGAGCTCTTTTTTTTTTTTTTCATTGTGTAATATTGTCCTAGGGTGTGTTAGTTTGCATTGTGTTTTCTTTTCCTCTGTATTGTCATTTTATGCTGTGGCTTTTGTTGTTTATTTTTTCTTTTTTTTTTTTCTGAGTTTCCTGACATTATGTTGTGGTGGGTTTTACTCTGGATGTTGTGTTTTGTACATATATATCGCATGGCATCCTAGAAATGTAGTGCTGGACAGAACCTCAAGATGTCATCAAGTCCAGCTGTCTCTGCCGAGGCAGGACCAAGTATATGTAGATTGTCTCTGACAGAGCTTTGTCCTACGTGTTCTTAAAAACTTCCAGGGAAAGAGACTCCCCAGCCCCCCTTGTAAGACTATTCGAGAGCTGACCTGCCTTAGCTCTGGGGACACCCACACAGATTGTAGTGGTGAGCAGCTCTGGAGAGAGGAGACCCCGGTGAGTGGGCAGCTGGGGAAAGAGACTAAAGTTGGGAGGAGAAACATTGACGTGTCCAAGGTCACCCAGGCTGTCTGTGACCGAGCTCGAAATAGGTTCTAGTGCCACCGTACTACTGTTTTGGGCACTGAAGGTCTCTGCCACCTTGGTGTTTTAGGCACTGGTGCAAACCCTTAGTGTAGACAGAAGTTACACTAGTGCACTCTGATTGGTACTGGTGCACCATGTCCCAGTTTGAAGGTTTGAGGTGGTGGAGGCGGGGGGAAGTGACCTCACAGAGGCCTGGGGCTGTGGGAACAGTGCAGCTGGGAAGGGAGGGGCAGCAGTGAGTGCTGGAGGTATGAGCCAGGAGCGCAGCCCCACAGGGCTGGACACTGACTTCTCCTGACCCAGGGGACACCCCCCCCAGCGAGGTGGTTTGTCCATGGATGCACAGGCTGTCTTGGCAGGGCAGCTCAGCTGCAGTTCCTGCACACCTCTTCCTGCAGCCTAATACAGTGTGTTCGGGGGCCTTTCCAAGCTGCCGGTGACGGGGCTCTGGAGTTAACAGGGTCTGTTCCTGGCTCTGTCACAGACCTGTTCAGTGACCGTGGGGAAGTCACAGCCCCTCTCTCTGTAACGCTGTCTCCAGTGACTGGAGAGCACGAGCACCAGCCTCGGGCAGACTGGTAAGAAGCAGGGAACAAACCCCAAATTGGGTGTGAGGTCTGTATGGAGATTTCACCAACCAAGTATCCAGTGTAAACGCTTCAGGCACTGTACCAGCATTATCATGGAGTCACAGACAGTCCCCTTGGGTGATCCCATATATTTTACCACGCAGGTGAGCTCACCTTTGTGACAGATGGTCCTTTCCACCAGGCGTTCTCAAAGCACATACACTAAGGAACTGCCTGACCCCTGGTGTGCTGGCCACTGCTTCCCGCAGCTCCAGTTGGCCAGGAATGGTGAACCGCGGCCATTGGGAGCTGCAGGTGGCCATGCCTGCGGATGGTCAATGTAAACAAACTGTCTCGTGGCCCGCTAGCGGATTACTCTGACGGGCCGCAAGCCAAAGGTTGCCGACCCCTGCTCTAGCTGATGTTACATTGATGAGTGTGACCAGGACGCAGAGAAGGAGCTTGTTCAGAAAGCCAAAGGGTGATGTTATTCACTGGAATGCCCCCCACTGCCCCGAGGTAGCGAGATCCCCAGAATACCCTCACCTGGGACAGATGTTGCTGGGAGATGGAGCTGCTTTCCCCAAAGCAATAAGTGGCCTAAGCTCAAGAGCTTTGCCTGCACTGGCTTGTTTTCCTTAATACCTCCCTTCTTATTTATTCATTCACTGGGATTACGGTAACACCTAAATGCCCAAACCAAGATGGGGGCCCCATTGTACTGGGCCCTGGACACACCAATAGTGAGAGACCATCTCTGCCCTGGAGAGCTTCGTACAATCTAAACAGACCAGACAGCAGCTCGGGGGTTTTAGCTCAGAGCCGGGCCAGACGAGGACTGTAGGGAAAATCCCTTCCCTTTGGCTGTATGTTAGGCAGCAGTGAGGCCTGTTACCTCCTCCCTGCAGCTCCATGGCACTGTCACTGCATCACACTTACCCGCCATCTGGTTTGTTATTTCTCCTGTTCCCCAGATCCAGCTATGATGATGGGGAAGGTTCCCTCCTTCTCCCCCGGCTCCACAGTGAGCTCCGCTCTGCCCGGCTACGTCGCTCTCTGCCTCGCTCTACAGGTGCAGAGGCTGGTGTCAGGTAGGAGCTCCGGCCTCCTCGCTGGGTTTGCTGCTGGTCTATTGCTGGTTATTAACATCACTGCCTTGTCTTGCAAACCACGTCTGCTCACCCCGCCTGGTGTCTCATGCTCTTTACACAAATGGAGACACTGCAGGGCACAGCTGGGTCCCTAAAAACCATGGTTGCTACACCTCTGCTCAATCTTCTCAGGCCTCTGGCTGGTTTCTGGCAGCTATAAATACACAGAACTGCCTCCTGCACTTTCCGATCTGCCTCGTCCTCCCTCTCCATTATCTCTACGTTTACCCGTAGAGTGACCGCCTGTGTAGCGATGATCTTTACACTTTGCAAGCCCTTACACCGGGGGTCTCAAATATGCAGCCCATGGGCTGCCCACGGCCTGCGAGATTATTTTCTGTGGCCTGCGAGCTCCTTGCGGCCCCCCCACCGTCCCCCAGCGTTTACCTAGAGCGGCTCCAGCCCTGTGTGCACCAGGGGCAGGGCACCTGCCCTGCCCCTGCACTGCTCCAGGAAGCAGATGGAACCTGGGGGAGGAGAGGCGCAGGCAGGTGCGTGTGGATGTTGCTTCAGGCACCGCCCCCAGCAGCTCCCATCGGCCGCGGTTCCCCGTTCCCGGCCAATGGGAGATGCTGGGGCGGTGCCTGAAGCAACAGTAACACGCACTCCCCTGTGCCCCTGCTCCCCCACGTTCCAGCTGCTTCCCGGAGCGGAGCAGGGCAGGAGCAGGCAGGCAGGGAGCCTGCCCTGAGTGAGTGCCAGGCCAGAGCCCGCCCCCCCAAACTCCTCCTGCAGTCGAACCCCCTGCCCCAACCCCCTGCCACACCCCTCCTGTACCCCAACCCACTGTCCTGAGCCCCTGCCGCACCCCTCATCCCTCCTGCACCCCACACCCCAACTCCCTACCCTGAGCTCCTGCCATACCCTACACCCCTCCTGCACCCTCTGGGGGCAGGCAGAGGGTGGAGTTGGGGTGGGGATTTTGGGGAAGAGGTTGGAATGGGGGCAGGGAAGGGGTGGGAAGAGGCAGGGCTTCAGGGAAGGGGTGGAATGGGGGCGGGGCCGAGGGCGGCAGGGGGGAGGTGTCAGTGATGCGGCCCTTGGGCAAATGTACTAGTCCTCAGGTGGCCCTCGTCATTTGAGTTTGAGACCCCTGGCTTACACCATCCCTACAGCAGCTGGGACGGTCCCTGCGCTGCAGCAGCAGGAAAAGGCCTTGGCGTATCAGAGAATCAGGCCCCCCATACCATTATCCCCAGGGTGTCCATGAGAAGTGTTGAGCCATAGTCAGAGATCATACAAGTAATGCATAAAATTCACATACGAGCTCTGCCCTCGTACACGTGTGTAGAGCACTGCGTGGGTACGTCATGCATTCTAATACATGATGCTCTCTCTTACTGTGGGTCTTACTGCTGAATTAACACACCACTCAGCTCCTCTTTGATTTAATTGACTTTTTATCCCTGACACATTTCACAGCACAGTTCACAGTGACTGGACCTGATCGTCCAATCACAGCATCTGTCGGTGGGGAGGCCGTCCTGCCCTGCCACCTCTCCCCCAGGATGAGTGCTAAGAGCATGGAGGTGAGATGGATCTGATCCCAGCACTCTGCAGTTGTGCACCTGTACCAAGATGGGCAGGATCGGTATGAAAATCAGATGTTGGACTATCAAGGAAGGACAGAGCTGCTGAAAGATGACATCACCAATGGAAGTGTTTCCTTGAGAATACGTGATATCCAACCTTCTGACAAGGGCCAGTACACTTTTTTATTTCAATCACTTACCTTCTTTCAAGGCACCTCAGTGCTCCTGCAGGTGGAAGGTTAGTAACTTGTTTCACTGCTGTTTTTACTTCAGAAAGGATAATAAATAGAGAGCTCTTGGGAGACGGTGCTTGTGGTTTCTCTGCCGGCCAATGCTCTGAATTCTCTTTTGACTTCCCGTAATTTCCCAGTAGAGTCAGTGTCTGCTCTCAGGACACATTGAAGGGCTTGCTGGAATGCTCTGTACGCTGAGGCTGCTTCTAAACTTTGCTTTGCAAGTGAAGGTTATGGAAGAGTTCAGCCTTCATGCATGTCAATTAGGTGGTTCACAACTACTCCACATGAATCCTCTTGTATGCAGCTGCTGCACCAAGCCTGTTTATAGCATCGTTAAAAGGAAAACTGATTCCCTTACTCCTGCTCACACTATCAGCCTCCTGGGTTATGTAGCAGCTTATCCCTGGTCCTTAGAGAAAATGAAGGATCTGCACATATGACAGAACAGCAATCAATGAGAGGCAGTGGGGCCAAATGGACTGAATGCCACCTCTGATCAATTCCAACATTTTAGGGAATTTTCTCAGCATCAAAGGCCAGAATCCTGTTGATCTTGGGGACAATCAGAAAACAAAAATGGGGGGAAATGGGGCCATATGGAGCTGCTATCTGTTGATGGCACCATTAACACCTTGAAGCATAACAGCCCTACTCATCCTGCCAACAGAGTTTATCATGTTGACACCTCCAGTGATAGAAGAGAAATAATTGTTCTCCCTCCATGGGGTGGATACTCAGCCAGCAGGGACAGCCAGAGGGGGTGGAGATGTCATTCCTTCCTTTCTCCTTCCCAAAGTCCTGCCTCCTCAACACCTGCTCCAGTCAGGGGAGAGAGGGCACCAGCCATCCACCCTACCTTTCCAATCTATGGGGGAGAAGAGACACCCGGAAACCATGGCATGATGGGAAGGATGGGGACCCCAGTGTGGAGGACATGGAAATAGGACAGTAAACAGAGCCACTGGCACGGGGGAAAGGGACAGCATTGGGGGAAGTGGGAATGGGGGTGTGCACACAGAACCTCTGGTATGGGGGAGATTGCGGGGAGTTGCAGGGAGTCCCTGAAATAGAGAGGGATAGGACAGTGACTTGTGGGGGGAATGGAGGTATGCAAGGAGCCCCTCATGCGTGCGATGCACTCAGCCTACACAAGATACAAAGTGTGTGACACACTAGTTATGCTGGAAGTTTGATCTCTGGACACTTGCAAAGGGGCTTGAAGTTGTGGTTGGGCTAATCAGTTGGCAGAGGCTTAATTTGTCCCCTATCTGGTTTTCCAATTTTCCCCTAAGTCAAGTGCCCAGTGAGACCTAGAACAGTCCCTGCACTTTCGGAATCGACTAGGTACAGCGTTCAAAAGGTGTCACATTACAAACACAGACAGAAAAACAGAGAGATGCCACTGAGTTGTGGAAGTAGAGCAAGAACTGACAGGGATTTGTAGGGGATCTTAATGCAAGACAGTCTCTGTTAGCAAGAGTCAGACTAACTGTAACCCTAATAACACGAGATTTTTAGAAGCGAGGATTGTGTGAGGCGAGTGGGAAGGAACTGTGTGAGAAGTTGTTGTGACCTTGTGTAAATAAGATAGAATGTGGATTAGAGTCAAAATAAGTGATAAAAATATGTTATCAGGCTGACCTATGTATAAACAAAATGCAGCTGGTGCTTATTATTGTCTGTAACAAAAGGTATAAATGCTGGAACTGTTTACCTGTGGAGAGACCTGCCTAGGAGGGGGAAACCCTGCATCCTAGCGCACTCCCTCCCTCTATGCAATTGCTCGAGAAATAAAGTATCTGACTTTGCTGCACCCAACCAGAGAGTGAAAACTGAGTTTTTCTCCAACAGCATTCACAAACTCGGCCCATCAATTTGAATCCACACCTTTGTGATGTCAGTGCAAGTCTATGTGTGTGTCATTTCAGATTAACAATGTCCCATTTCACAACTGATTTAAATGAAATAAAAATGGGACACAAAATAAGAGTGTTACACACTGACTTGCACTGAAAGAACCAAAGATGTGAGTTGAAGTTGGTTTCGTTTTGCTGGTGCCAGCCTGTGAGTAGACTCGCCCTGAGACTCAAATACTCTCATTAACACAAGATGGATTGAGAATGCAGAGCATCAATCATATTAAAACAAAAAGAAATGGTCTCTATAACCAATCTAGTCTGACACTACAGAGCTCTTCCAGGCCTAATCCAAAGCGCAGATTGTTAATGTGAGGCGTTACACTCTGGATCAGGCCTTGAGAGTGGATAGAACAATACCACACATATGGGGTGCCCAACCTGAGCCTGAGAAGGAGCCAGAGTTTACCAATGTACATTGCCAAAGAATCACTGTAATACGTCAGCAGCCCCCCATCAGCTCCCACCCCCTGCTCCCAGCACCTCCCACCCATGGGAAGCCACACTAATAAGCACTCCCACACACACACACCTCCCGATCAGCTGTTTCATGGCGTGCAGGAGGTTCTGGGAGGGAGGGGGAGGAGCGAGGGCATGGCAGGCTCAAGGGAGGGGTGGAGTGGAGGCAGGGCCTGTGGCAGAGCCAGCGATTGAGCAGTGGGCACCCCCGGCACATTGGAAAGTTGGCGCCTGGAGCTCCAGCCCCGGTGTCGGTGCCTATATAAGGAGCCGCATATTAACTTCTGAAAAGCCACACGGGGCTCCGGAGCCACAGGTTGGCCACCCCGTCCTACATCATCTCCTCCTTACTTCGGTCAGTGCTGTTCACATCTTCCAGGTGTCCCAGAAATTCCTAGTTTACAAGAATCAATGCCTCCCCCCCTTCCCAAAGGGGTGTTCTTGAAGATACTGTCATGAAACATTTGGCTCATAACACAATATTGTAGATTTAACATCAGTTCCTTGCATTCCCCTCTAGGTTTGGGCTCTGGCCCTGACATCTCTGTGGAGGGACATCAGGACGGAGGGATCAAGGTGGTGTGTTGTTCATCCAGATGGTACCCACAGCCCGAGGCTCAGTGGAGAGATCTTCAGGGACAGTTCTTACCATCAGCCTCTGAAAACATATCCCGAGCAGCTGGTGGCCTGTTTCAAACAGAGATTGCCATTGTTATAACAGAAGAGTCCAACCAGAAAGTGTCCTGCTGTGTTAGGAACCCGCGTGTCAACCAGGAGAGAGAGTCAGCAATTTACATAGCAGGTCAGTGCCGCACATGGACAGACTGAGACACTGCAGATGTTAGTGGGGAGCACTTACTAGAGTGTCTCCTAGTAGTGAGGTCTTGAGCATCCTCAGCTCTCTCTGGATATATCTGGTGACTCAAAATAGTTCTATGTAACGTTTGTGGGCTATCCGGACTGACGTGTAAAAGCTACCTCGGGTTAACTGACAGTTTACTCCAGGTAAAAAACTCTAGTGTAGACAAACCCTTGACTTCAATAGTAGCTGAGGGTGTTTAGCCAGAAAAGCTGAGCAACCAGCAATCTCCTTTCTTCTCAGTCGGGCTGCAGAGGGAATTCTCCTGTGTTCCCAATGGGAGTTGCTGGTTGTTGAGTATTTTTGACAAAATCTAGCCACTGAAGTCATTTTTCCTGAACAGTGAAAAAGGGCCCCGGTCAGGATCTCAGCATTGCTGCTTAGACTGCACCTGAAAAGATCACAACAGTGGAATGGCTGCACTATGGATCCCCTGCTGCAGTTCAAACCCTGGCAAAACTCCCATTGCCTTAAAGAGTTAGAACTGAGGGCTCAAACTGTAACTTGTATTGAATTGCACAAAAGTCAGGAAATGCAGAACTCCACAGGCAGCATGACCCGGACCTCCCCTGTGCACATACGGCGGTTTTTGGCTCATTTCATGAGCCTGATCCTGCATTCATTGTACAATGAAATTGATAGGGAGATTTGCTAGGCATAAACAATCAAGCCTATAACGTGTAAATACAAAATGTTACCTAAATCCAGCTTAACATTTTAGAAAAACAGTTCAGGCTTTTTGTACTATTTCCTAGCTAATAACTATTATTATAGAACCAATATTTTGTCACTGTAATAATAATTTTGCATTTGTAAAGCACTATTCATCTTCCATCTCAAAGGGCTGTAACATTTCCCTGTGGCATGCCCAGTGCATCAGTTTCACAGAGTCACCTTTGACTCCCTTCCTGGTCTTCCTTGAGGGCATCCAGTTAAGGTTTCCAGCTCCCAGCTGTCATCTCTCATAGGAAGATACCTGCATCTCTCTCCTTCCAGCCTGGGGGCTTTGACTTGCAGTCCCCTCTGCACCTCACTGTGATTCCCCCAGCAGGTCTGCTCAGGCTCCAGCACCAGTGTAAAGAAGGTGCTGTCCATTTGTTCACCCAGGAAGAAAGCCCTGACCCCTGAGTCTGTTTTAACTGCCTTTTATTCCAAAAGTCTCACTTTGTCCCCCCAACTTCCTGGAAACAGGTAAAACCCGTCCCTCCTCCTATTCCCCAGAAGGTCAAGCTTCAAGGACTGGGGAATTTGCATAACCACTGTTGTGGAATATTGTATTAATCACCCCCTAGTGATTCTAGATTCTGTAGGAAACCCCTGCCCCCAGTGAGCAAGGAACACACTGTATATCTACACTGCAATGTAAACCCACCCTCAGACTCCGGCTTTGTTGTTATTAAAATCCCTGCGTGGTTGAGCTTCCCTGAGCACAGGAGAATGTGGAGCATCAGTAACTGGTTACAGCATTCTGATCTTGAGGGCCCGTCTGCACTGGTTGCAGCCCTGACATCCAGTAGAGAAGCCTAGGGGCTGCTCTAAGTTACACCAGTGGCAGATGGGTGTAGTGGAGCTCTGCCATGCCCCGTGCCTGCCACTAATATCCCCATTCTTATTAATTAACCATGTTTGGTAACCAGATTAGCACTCAGAATTTCATTGGCTTAATAATAAAACTCAAAGAAGCCACATTTCATGTTGTATTTCCCTGTGAGATTCTTTTAACCAGTCACAGTGTCACCATTTTCTCAATGTCCTGTCTTCATTCTACATGTGTTTGTTCCTAAATCAATATTTCTCCTGCAGATCTCTTTTTTCCACGGGTCTCTCCCTGGGTGGTGGCTCTGGCAGTGATCCTGGCTCTTGTCATTGTCCTGGCCATCTGCTGCATCTGGACACAACGCAGAGCAAAAGGTAAAGGAACAAGAAGGGAGAATGC
Organism: Mauremys mutica; assembly: GCF_020497125.1. NCBI lineage: Eukaryota > Metazoa > Chordata > Testudines > Geoemydidae > Mauremys > Mauremys mutica. The sequence continues at coordinate 6,436,443 of NW_025423255.1, forward strand.
AGTGCGCTAGGGGAAAGATTTGCATCAGCCATTCCTGGGCAGTCGTCATCCACAGCCAATTATCTCCAGCTGCGAGGATTGCTGGTGCATGCATCAGTGTCATCCCAAGTGGGATTTCTGAAAATGTGTCTCCAGTACTTCTTTCTGATGACATGGAACCACACACTGGGTCCAATGCAAAATTAGGCAGCGTTCCTGGAACACCTTTGTATGGCCCTAGCGGAAAGGTAAGTACAAGCAGCATGCTGAAGCTACTCTGGTCTGATTCCACATGGCCAAAGTCTCAGCGTGCACATGCATTCACGTCATTAGCTCTGTCAGTGGCGTCTGGCCAGAAACAATAGCATGACCATATGGAATCAGACCAGGGGTCTATCCAAGCCAGGGTCCTGTCTCTGACTGTGGCAAGCATCAGCTGCTTCAAAAGGAAGGTGCAAGAACTCCAGAATAACCAGAGAGCAAAGATTCTCTTGTAGGCAATGGCAGTAGGGTAAAGAAAAAGCTGAAGTCTTTCTCCTAGTCCTCCATTGGCTCAGAAGGTCCTTTGGACTTGATAGACATTCAAGGAATCTCCATTGCACCTTGAAGCAGGAAGTCCATCTTCAGATGGACTTGGATGACCTACAGGTAACAGCATGGGCATTGGAGGAGAAGTGCACATCTGCAGGGAGTCTCCAGACAGAACTCAACTAGGGAATTTCACTCACTGATCTCATTGTGTCACATTTCAGAAATGGGGGCGGGGGGGAAGAGAATGCTCTCTGCGGCATGTTCTGTCTCTTTGTGATGTGCCCAGTACAATGGGGCCTCATCTCGGGATGCTGCCACATTACAAATACGAAAGACCACAATGTTCTAGTAATCTCAGCTACACTAGTGTTCTTCCAGGGTGATTATAGGGGTCCTAGCACCACAGAGAAGTGGGTAACAGCCTTAATGGGGATGTGTAGGCAGGCATATTGGACTCCCCAGCTGAGTATCATCAGGTGTTAGGATTCCTCATACTGTCCAGATGAGACAAGCCTGGGGCTAGCTTTTCTAGCTGCCATTACCTCAAAGACAGCTCTTGTAGTTAGTGCCTCTAGCCGTACAAGAGCCACACGACTGTTTTCGTGACGAAAACTCTTTCTGCCCAGGCGAAGTTTTTCTCCCATTGTTCCTTGGAAACAGTTTCCCCGTCACTTCATTTTAGCCATTAGTCATAGTTCATTGCATGCCATCCAAAATCCCAGGGCCTGGCAGCCTCAAAGTTCCTGCAGCAAGATGTTTAAAAGTTTGCACCTTTTGGCATCTGGGAAGCCATTCGCAGAAGGAATCAAGGCTCCCTCGACAAGGTCCCTAGATGTATTACAAGAAGTGACTGAGCATCATCTGAGGAAGATTTGCAAAAGAGGTTTCTGTTCTTCTGCAGAAGCATCCTTTGATCAGGGGCGGCTCTCGTAATTTCACCGCCCCAAGCATGGCGGCACGCTGTGGGGGGCGCTCTGCCGGTCGCCGGTCCCGTGGCTCCGGTGGACCTCCTGCAGACGTGCCTGCGGAGGGTCCGCTGGTCTCGCGGCTCCGGTGGATCTCCCGCAGGCATGACTGCGAATGCTCCACCGAAGCCGCGGGACCAGCGGACCCTCTGCAGGGACGCCTGCGGGAGGTCCACCGGAGCCGCCTGTCGCCCTCCCGGCGACCGGCAGAGCACCCCCCTGTGGCGTGCCACCCCGAGCACGCGCTTGGCATGCTGGGGCCTGGAGCCGCCCCTGCCTTTGATAGGAAGGTGTTAATGTATTGGTTCCCACATAATTCCTTAAATGAAACAGCCTTTGCTGGGGAGTGGGTGGAGAGATTCCATTTCTGCCAATTATTCTACTGCAATAATATTACATTTGTGTTTTATACTCCCTCACCCCCATCTTCTGCGATTCTGTACTTCCCATTAGTGATGAATGAGGAGAGAAGCTGTGCAGCAGAATGAGAAAATTCTTACCTGGTAATTTTTTTTTCTGTTCTCAGCATCTCTTCTCATTCATCCCACCCTGCTAGTCTGGTAAATGACTGGAACGCAGCGTGTAACAAGCTGATTTTTTTCTCTCCAGGGAGCTGTAGACATATAATTGCCTTAGGGTTAGAGAACAGAATTCCAGGTTGTCTCTCTAGTTCCTGGAGTGTTTCTGCAGCTTTGCAAGAATTCTTGTGGTGGACTGAGCTGAAGGGTGGGGCTTAGTCGCGGAGCCTCCAGCAACAACACTGGTCCCCTCTGAAGGCCTCACCCAATAGAAATGGAGGAGGAGGGAAGCTGCTAACAGGGAAATGTCTCACCTGACACGTTTCTCTCATTTCCAGCTGTGTTTGGATCCGAGGGCTGGATCCACCCCTTTCTGAGCTAGGGCACCCACCATCTGCCCCAGCCCTACGGGGAGCTGTTTCCCAGGTATCACTAGGGCCAGGGGGCAGGCGCCAGCCACAAGGCCAGGAGCTGGGCTTGGATGAAGCCAACCAGATCCCATCCCTTATCCAGCCCCATTACCATTGCTCACTTCCTGTCCCTGGCCCCACAGTCAGGAGGTGGGGGGAGCTGTGGCCGTTCAGGGGATGGGCACAGAGGGGACAGAGACCTTCTCTACCCCACTCCCACAGCAGCCAGATCTGACAGGAGTGTGATGGGGTCTGGGCAGTGTGGATGGCCCCTCGGGGAGACACGCAGAGCAATCCCTAGACATGCTAGTCAGTGGGGCCCGGGCAGTAGGGATGCTGAGTGAAGGAACATCAAGACAGATCTGTCTGTGGGTTCTGTTTGACTGCCTGCCTCACTAGCATAAATTACATGAATAGCAGGCACTGCACCATAAACACAACAAGGTGAAATCTCACCTCTTTTTTTTCCCCCTCCCCGTAGAGACCCTGCAAACTCATATGAAGAATCAGAAGGGTAAGTGTCTGGACCCACTACATTACCTGAGAGTAGGGTCATCTCAGACAGAGCAGGGCGAAATCTCACCTGTATTAACTGAGGCCTGGTCTACACTACCGGGGGGGTGGGAGGGGCGAACAAAGGTACGCGCGTAGCTGAAGTCGAAGTACCTTAGTTCGGGCTACTCACCCGTCCAGACGCCGCGGGACCGAACTCCGTGGCTCCCAGGTCGACTCCGCCACCGTCGTTTGCAGTGGTGGAGTTCCGGAGTCGACCGCAGCGCTTCCGGAGTTCGAACTATCGCATCTAGATCAGACGCGATAGTTCGAATTCCGAGAAGTCGAACTCTCCGCGTCGACCCGCGCGGTGAGTATAGACCAGCCCTAAGTACTGGAACAATTTACCAAGGGTTGTTTGGGGTGGATTTTCCATAATTGGTAGTTTATAAATCAAGACTGGATTTTTTTCTGTAAGAGCGGCCATCAGAATTATTTTGGGGACGTTCTCTGGCCTGTGTTATGCAGGAGGTCAGAGCAGATGATCACAATGGTCCCTTCTGGCCGTAGAACTTAAATATCACCTCTGCCCTTTTATCCCTCTAGGGATTCTGCTAACTGAAATGGAGCGTGAGAATGGTGAGTGTCTGGGCCAGTTACATTAGCTGGGGCGAGTGGGGGGGGGGGGGTGTCACCATCATAAATATGGCAGGGTGAAATCTCACATATCCCCCTTTCCTCCCCCTAGAGAGACTGCAATCTGAACTGGCGAAACAGAAAGGTCAGTGTCTGTGATCCACAAAACCCCACTTGGCTGACGCCTAATCCTGTAGGCATCTAAACTCACTCAGGGCATAAACCCGAGCTCTAAAAGTTCTCCTGTTGTCTAAGTTTCTGTCTCTGGGCATGCATGCTGCTGTCTCAGTCTAGGCATCTGAGCACCTACCTCCCACCTGAATCTCAGCATGATCCACAAACCAGGGGAAGATGGGTGGAGGAGTGTCTCTCTCACCTATGGGGCCTGATATGGTAGTGGTGGGAGTAGAGGAGGACCTCCCTTATAATCTTTAACCCAACAGTTAGGGGACCCACCAGGGTTGTGGGAGACTTTGGGTCAAGTCCCACCTCTGCCTGATGAGAAGGGATTTGGACAGGGATCTGCCACCTCTCGGATGAGTGCCTTAGCCACTAGGCAATGGGATATTGTGACACGGGGCTCCCTCTAGCCCTTTTGCTGAAGTTATTAAACTTAATTAACTATTAAATGGGAATCACTATAATCCTCTCTCCCCCTGACCATTTTGTGTGGAGTTACACCTTTAGTACTGAGCAGCGGGAAGTCGACCTAAGTTACGGTACTTCAGTTACGTAAGTTATTGTAATTGAAGTTGATGTAACTTCAGTTAACTTAGCCCGGTGTAGACACCGCTGTATGTCGACAGGAGATACTCTCCCCGCTGACTTACCTTCTGCCTCTCACGGAGGTGGAGTATAGACGGGAAAGCACTCTGCCATCGATTTCGCAGGTCATCACCAGACCCACTAAATCAGCGCTTAGCTGGAAGTATAGACAAGCCTAAAGGCATGTGCCATACTGTCTTGCATGGAACAACGTAGGCACCTAAGCCACCTGACTGCAGGAGAGGGGTTCCCAGCTTTGGGTCACCAGCAGTGAGGGCTTCTCCCTCCAGCCCAAGGCACCAAACCCCTGAGAAAGGCAAATGCCCCCGTTATTGGCATCTCCCATTGGCTGTCTTTGGCAGCTGCCTACCTTGTGTGCTGGCTTTTGTGGATCCCATTCGAATGGGCCATCTCTTGCCATTCAGTGTATAGGGAGCCTTGACACACCTTTGGGGTTACCCAAGGTGTCTGGGGTCAATGATGACCACCTGCTTACAGTGGGAGCCTTGTCTGTGCCCACCAGAGGAAACGCTCCCACAGCTTCTGGCAACACCGGCATTCCGCTCTGGGCTCCACAAGCCCCACCCTCCCTCTCTCTGCAGACTAGCAACTTACACACCCCAATTTGATACACTGAATTGCCCAGTCCCTTGTCTTCTGGACACCTGCAATGCACCAGTCCACTGCCTCCGTGGAAGCAGGGCACCCCAGTTAACTGGCTTCACCTCAGTTCAAGGCACTTAGAGTAAAACCAAACACGTTTATTTTACAGATCTTGAGATAAAGATTCAAATAAAAGCAAGCAAAAGGATTATAATATGGAGATATACCTCTCTCATAAAACTGGAAGGATGTTGAAAGGTCAGTGAGTTTATTCCCCTGCCTTCCCAGCAGGACCAAGTACTGTCCCTAACAGATTTTTTGCCCCAGATCCCTAAATGGCCCCCTTATGGATTGAACTCACAGTTGTGGATTTAGCAGGATGTGCAAACCCCTGAGCTATCCTTCCCCCTCTTATGATTTTCAAACATAAGGTGACAGGTAAAAGCAAAATATAAAATGCACTCTTATACCCTGTACGTCTTAAAGTACTTTCCTGTCCAACAAGGTATGTTTCACTCAGTGGTCGATCCAAACAGCACTTATCCAATCCAAAGAGTCTGGATCCACCTTTCATGAGACACTCCTGCTAGCAGAGTCTCTCTTCCATAATGGGGAATATCTTGTGCGCTTTCTTCTCCTCTTATACAATCCTAAACTATTGTCTTTTCATACTCAGGGTGTTTCATTAACTTCAGCTCAACTCTGATGGTCCCCAGTCAGAGTCTTCTCTTGGGGTCCGTTTGTCTTTGTAAATGCTCATGCCCGCATCTGCCCCAGGGTGTAAACATAGGGATGGCCTGGGTCCAGGGATGTCAGCAGGGCTGGTGCAACCATTTAGGCAACCTAAGCGGTCGCCTAGGGCACCAGCATTTGGGGGGCGCCATTTTCTTCGGCAGCGGCCATGGTGGCCGGATCTTCGGCCCCCTGGTCGCCACCGGCATTTAGGCGGAAGGAGCTGGGGCAGGGGAGCGCGGGGAGGGCCACCTGCAGCAAGTAAGGGGGGTGGGAGCACACAAGGGAACTCTCCGCCCCAGCTCACCCCTGCCCCACCTCCTCCCCGAGCACGGCATGGCCGCTTCACTTCTCCTGCCTCCAAGGCTTGTGGCGCCTAAGCTGATTGGCGCCGCAGGCCTGGGAGGTGGGAGAAGTGAAGCGGCCATGGCATGCTCAGGGTGCTTGTGCACGGAGCAGGGGTGAGCTGGGGCGGGGGCAGTGCCTCAGGGCAGAGGGTGGGGAGCTGCCGCAAGTGGGGCACCTCAGGGCAGAGGGGGGGAGCTGCCGCAAGGGGGGCGCAAGGTGGAAGTTTCGCCAAGGGCGCAAAATATCCTTGCACCGGCCCTGGATGTCAGTGTCCTCACTGCTAAATGAGTGAGTTCTGAGACTCACCCAGCCTCAGGTGAGCTGTTTTACCTTCAGTAGTTTTGGGGAACATAATATTCTACATGTTACAAAACTATTTTTCCCTTGTACAGACATCTCACAATAACTATGAGAATCAGCTAGGTCTTTGCTTTTGGCAGAGACCACAAATGACCCTCTCTTTGATGAGCTTGTAATACGCTTGCTTGGGCATGTCTCTGTCACAAGCCAAGGCCCCTAGCTCAGGCTCTGTGAATCTCATTGTTTTCCCTATGATTTTTCTGGACAACTAAAAGTTAGACTCTGTGATGCTCAGCATCACAATACCTAAGACCCCTTGTGGATCCAGCCCTATGGCCTCAGTATAATATAGACAAGGGGAACAGATAGAAAGCGAGTGTCTGTGCGTATAGTGATCCGTAGGGAAAAAAATACTGCTGTAAGTTTGCCATCACTTAAGTCAACTATGTCACTTTATGTCTCTCTTGTTATTTATTTCTAGAAAACATATTTCAGAGAAAGGTAACATTTCTTCATTACATTTTAAGGGGGAGGGATGGGGAAGAGATGGAAAAATCTCAAACTTTGCAATGAATTTCTTGGATCTTCCAGGCAGCTATTAAGGGATCTCACTATGAACTGAAATTGAGATTGGTTTGTTCTCTGTGCAAAGACATTCTCCATCTTTGCCCCTTACTCAATATGTCCAGAGTGTAAATACTTTCAAAAGTGTGCAGTGCTTTAGGAGCTAAAGTCCCAATGACTTTCAGCAGAACTTGGATGCCTCAGTCACTTAGGTGGTTTTGAAAATTTTACTGACAGTGGCTGGGAGAAGGCTGGTGCTGGGAATGGCGTTATGAATTTCCAGCCTTTCAGACAATGAGGCTGAGATTTTAAAAGCTGTCTCAGAAATCTGGACGCCTGGCAAATTCCTGTTTGAAAAACACCTTTTTACTTGTTAACTTTATTTGCCATATATAACAATTTATAGGTAATTTTCAAAAAACCCTTAACTTCAAGCAAACAGTTTTTATTCAGGGATAGTTATCTGTGATGAATAGTCCCTTAAATGTATATTCACTAAATGTCCCAATTAAGCAAAGTACTTAAGAATCTGCTTAATTTCTTTGCTGAACTAAGCCCTAAAAACATGTGTTCTTAAGAATACAGAAGTGGCCAGTGCAAATCAGATCAGGGCCCACCTACCCTGGGATTCTGTCTCTGACCTGCACTGCCAGCTGCTTCAAATGATGTGAGAAACCCCTAGTGGCAAGTGATGGGGGACCTGTAACCCCCTGCCCACCTGTCACAGGAAGGAGGGGGGGTGGGTGGGATATAGAGCTATCTCATGGAGCCAGGAAGCCCTGATCTGTGGTCCAGATTTCTCTGTACAGTATCTGATGTGTGTAAAATATTACATGTAACAACAGGGACAAGAGAAGTTGGGTCACTTTCCCCACAAGCAGCCAGCCCCTGTGCTGTGCTCCGCTTAGCATCTTAAGGAAAAAAAAAACCTCTCAAAAACAGTCATAACACCAGTGAGGGGGATATTACTTGTATCTTGACTATTGCACATTAACTTTTGTGACTCAGGATTAATTCACATTGTCTTACTTTCCAGTGGAACATGAGGCAATGGCAGGTAAGTGCGGTTTTACTAGGTTTCATCAAGCTTAATCTTGGAAAGTGAACACTGAAAATGCTGTGTATAAAGTAAACTGATGTGTGGTACTTGTTACAGTGACACACAAGACAAGGGGAAATCCAGGCCTAGGACTGATAACATACAGTAGAGATTTTTAGATAGAAATAATAAATGGAAAATTTGTGGCACTGAAATATGAATATTAAGTTTTATTTTTCACATTAACCCTTGGAAAAAAAACAAACTTCACTTTCTGTCTTCAGAGAGATCTTGTAATAGTAAGCAGAGGTAAATAGTGAGGTGGCAAAATTTGCAGAGGATACAAAACTACTCGAGAGTTAAGTACAATGCTGACCGTGTTAAAAAGGGATCTCACAAAACTGAGACTGGGCAACAAAATGACAGATGAAATTCAATGTTGATAAATGTAAAGTGATGCACATTGGAAAACATAAACCCAACTATAGATAGCTCTGGTCACCCTATTTCAAAAAAAGATATATTAGAAATGGAAAAGGTTCAGAAAAGGGCAACAAATGAATAAAGGGTATGGAACAGCTTCTGTATGAGGAGAGATGAAAAAAAACATGGAATGTTCATCTTGGAAAACAGATAACTAAGTGGGGGGATGTGATAGAGACATATAAATGGTATAGAGAAAGTAAATGCTATTTATCTCTTCTCATAACACAAGAACTAGGGGTCACCCAGTGAAATGAAGAGGCAGCAGATTTAAAACAAACCAAAGGAAGTATTTCTTAACACAACACACAGTCAACCTGTGGAACCCCTTGCCAGAGGATGTTGTGAAGGCCAAGACATTAACACGGTTCAAAAAAGAACTAGAGAAGTTCATAGAGGACAGGTCCATCGATGGCTATTAGCCAGGCTGGGCAGGGAAGGTGTCTCTAGCCTCTGTTACCCAGAAGCTGGGAATGGGCGACAGGGGATGGGTCACTTGGTGATTCTCTGTTCTGTTCATTCCCTCTGGGGCACCTGGCTTTGACCGCTATGGGAAGACAGGACACTGGGCTAGGTGGACCTTTGGCTGACCCAAGACGGCCGATCTTAACAATAATTATCTCTGACAAAAAAGGCCCAAGCCTCCAAGCTCGCCACAGCCACACTCCTGCACCCATTGCCTTGCTTGGGGCAGGACTGGGCCCCTGACCCCTGCTGGCTTCCACAGAGCACTTGTAGGAGAAGGAACATGTGCCTAATCCTGCGCAGAGCTGAGCACCCTCTGCTCTCACTGAGGCCAGGAGCAGGCTCAGCATGCCTGGGATCATCCCTGCATGACCAGATGATGGAAACGCAAGAGAAGAGGTCTTTGAACTGGAGGCCAGAATCTCTCCTGTGCCAAGATCTGCTTGGAGTATTGTACTGGAGAGGGGGGCAGTAGGGAGTTGGTTATGGCTCCTGAAGTCTCAAGATGCCCCAGCATCAATCACTGCAGCCCCTCTTTACTCCAGCTGTCTGTGGTCCCCAAGCATTGGCTGTGTGATCCAGTTCTGCCCCTCTGTCTAAACCCTATGACTCCTGACATGCCCCTACACCACGCTGGCATGGTGGGGGCAGTTGGCACAGGGGTGGGCTATGCTGCTTTCCCCCAGCTGAGCAGTCCCTATGCTGGAGGAATTCTCTGATGTCCTGTTAGGGCCCAATTCAGCCAGTCTGCACCATCCTTGCATGAAATGACCAGAGCAGGGGAGGGAACCTGGCCCCTTTTTCACTAAAGACCCAATTCTGCCACCTTGACTCACATGAGTGATCCTCACAGGTGCAGTCCCATTGATTTCTAGGATGGAGGTTATGCAAGATTGAATGCAATAAAGCAGAAGCTGTAATTAATAATTAGAGGCCCAATCCTGATGTCCTTACTCAGGCAGAATTCACATGGAAGCCAATGTAATTTGGGTTTAGAATGGGGTAGTTTTATCACTGATCATCTCTACTAATCGTTAATTGTTGTTTTATTCCTTTTTCTCCCTTTTCATTCCCATGGACCCCTCCGGCAGAACAAAGTAAGCTCTGGTTTTAGTTTGTGTAGCTTAATTTTTTAGCAATTTTTAAGATAAGATAATTGGAGATATACTAATCTCCTAGAACTGGAAGGGACCTTGAAAAAGGTCATTAAGTCCAGCCCCCTGCCTTCACTAGCAGGACCAATTTTTGCCCCAGATCCCTAAGTGGCCCCCTCAAGGATTGAACTCTCAACCCTGGGTTTAGCAGGCTAATGCTCAAACCACTGAGCTATCCCTCCCCCAATTTTTGTCTTGAGTCTGTAATTTTTGTGTAAACTCCCATTTCTGTTTCAGCACGTGACATAACCCAAAGATTCACAGGTAAGCAAAGCTGATACTAAGTGATGCTCAGCCCTGTTTCCCAAGGGGTATTGTCTCCTGGTCTGGCCACCTTATAGGGATAAAATGTCAAAGTCAGTGTGAAAGTGCGAGGAGCTTGACTATTGAGCTACACCCTCCAGGTGTCGACGGCAAGTGGCGTCATCGAGAGGCATCCCCGCTGAAATGCTGCTGAAATTCGGTGACATTTCGGCAGGTGCTCTCCCGGGGGCCAGGATACGGGCGCAATAACCTATGTGAATAGCTGTAATGATTCCTTGCGGTACTGCACAGGGAGAGTAACCATTTCTGCCCTATCTCTACTAGAAATAACTCCTAGGATTGCATGAGGATTTTTCATGGCCAGATCACATTGGTAGCTCATAGACATCCTGTGATCAACCAATATACCCAGGTCTTTCTGCTCTTCTGTCACTTTCAACTTAAACTTCCTCACCTTATACCAAAAGTTAGTGTTGTTAGTCCCGAAGTGCATGACCCTGCACTTTGCACTGTTAAATTTCATCCCATTTCTATTACTCCTGTTTTCAGGGTTGTTCAGATCTTGTATGATATTCCAGTCCTCCATATTGGCAATACCTCCTGACATTGTGTCATCTGAAAATTGTATTGGCACAAAAAGTGGGAGTGTGCTAAGGTCTTTAATGAAAATGTTAAATAAGATTGGTCCCAAGACTGATCTTTGAGGAACTACACTAGTAACTCCCTCCAGCCTGACAATTCACCTGTCAGTATGACCTGTTGTCATCTCCCATTTAAATAGTTCCTTAACCACCTTTCAGTTGTCATATTTGTCTCCAGCTTCTCCAATTTAATTAACAATTTCCCATGTAGAAATGTATCAAATGCCTTACTGAAGCCCAGGTAGGTTAGATCTACTACCTCTCCTTTGTCTAAAAAATCAGTTACCTTCTCAGAGAAGGAGATCAGGTTGCTCTGGCATGAGCTATCTTTTGTAAACCCATGTTGTATTTTATCCCAATTACCATTTACTTCTATGTCCTTAACTACTTTCTCCATCAACATTTGTTCCAAGACCTTGCATACAATTGAGGTCAAACTGGATCAGTTTTTTCCCCTTTCTTAAAAATAGAAACGATATTAGCAATTCTCCAATCATAGGGTACAACCCTGGAGTTTACAGATTCATTAAAAACCTTGCTATTATGCTTGTGATTTCACGTGCCAATTCCTTTAATATTCTTGGATGGAGATTATCTGGCCCCCAATTTGATCTCATTGAGCTGTTTGAGTTTGACTTTCACCTTGGATGTGGTCATTTCTATTTCCATATCCTCATTCCCATTAGCCACCCTGCCACTACCCCTAAGCTCCTCGTTACCCTTATAAAAAACTGAAGGAAAGTATTCATTTAGGTGTTGGGCCATGCCTAGATTATCTTTAATCTCCACCCCATCTTCAGTGTTTAATGGTCCCACTTCTTCTTTTCTTGTTTTCTTCTTATTTATGTGGCTATAAAACCTTTTACTTATTGGTTTTAATTCCCTTCATAAGGTCCAGCGCTGCTTGGCTTTTAGCAATACTCACTTTTTCCCTACACTTTCTGACCTCCAAGAGGGAGTTTTCCTTGCTGATCAATCCCATCTTCCATTCCTTGTAGGCTTTCCGCTTTCTCTTAATGCCTGTTTCATATGCTTACTCATCCAGTTTGGTCTGCAACCCTTCCCTAAAAATGTGTTTCCCCTTGCGTGGGACGCAAGCTTCTGATTGCTTCTGCAACTTTGGCTTAAAGTAATTCCAAGCTTCCTCCATATTCAGATCCTTGAGTTCTTTAGTCCAGTCCACTTCTCTAACTAATTCCCTCTTTTTTTTTTAAAAAAATCAAGGATCCTGGTTGCAGCCATATTTTTGTTTATCATTCCATTTAGTTTAAACTGAGTTAGCTCATGATCGCTCAGATCAAGGCTCTCCTCTCCAACCAGTTCTTCTATGAGATCCTCACTACTCACCAATACTAAATCTAAAATAGCATCACCTCTTGTTGATTCGGTGGCTATATGGTGAAGAAATCTTTCAACCTTCTCTGCAACCTCTGCCTTGGTTATACTGCAGGGTGGCCTGAGCATACCCCTAGTCGAAGATCTCCCCCCAGAAATGTGTGTCCTGCACTGCCCAGCCCTCTCCTGGACAGTACAAAATATTTTAAGATGTTATTCTTTTAAGGGAATAATATGCCATGTTATTATCTCACATAATTATTCATATATTTCTATTTCAACACACTGGTTTAGATAAAACAGTAAAACAAATGTATTAACTGCAAAGAGAAAGATTTTAAGTGAGTACAGGTGATGAGGCATAACAGTCAGAAATGGTTACAAGAAAAATAAAGTTAAGATGTTTACTGAAGTTTAACTTAACAAACTATATTAAATTCAAGCAGATTCTTATCACATGCTCCGCAGGTTACTGACCAAACTTTCAGGTCAGGTCCCCTTCCCCAGAGTCCAATGAGGGTGTGACGGAGCGATTCTGGCGGGACCCAACTGAGAGTGCCAAATCAGGACCAATTGCTCAAACAGGGCAGTCACAGCCCTAGGCTGGGGTTTTTCCACCTCTAAGGCCAACCAAACCAGCCAGACAAAAAGGACTTTGGTCTCACCCCACTGGCTAACCACAAGTCACACAAGCAATTTCCTTAGACACTCCAGTCTCCCAGCATCACCACCAGTGCACTCGTCCTGGGGATGAATGGTTATGAAAACCAACACCCCAATAAAAGAAAACGGTTCCCTCGATCCCAAAGGACCAAGCCCCAGACCCAGGTCAATATACACATCAGATCTTACCCACAAATCACGCTGTTGCCAATCCTTTAGAATCTAAAATCTAAAGGTTTATTCATAAAGGGAAAAAGGTAGAGATGAGAGGTAGAATTGGTTAAATGGAATCAATTACATACAGTACTGGCAAAGTTCTTAGTTTAAGCTTGCAGCAGAGATGGAGTAAACTGCAGGTTCAAATTGAGTCTCTGGAACATCCCCTGCTGGGATGGGTCATTCAGTCCCTTGTGTAGAGCTTCAGTTTGTAGCAAAATCCCTCCAGAGGTCAGAAGCAGGATTGAAGACAAGATGGAGATGATGCATCAGCCTTATATAGACTTTTCCAGGTGTAAGAATCCCTTTGTCCTCACGGTGGAAACTTACAGCAAAAATGGAGTTTGCAGTCACATGGACAAGTTTCTGCATACTTTGATGAGTCACAAGGCGTGTCTGCCTTCTCTCCATGGGTCAATTGTGTAGCTGATGGCCCATTAAGGACCATCAAGCAGGCTAAGCATAGCTAACACCAGCTTGTCTGGGATATCACCCAGAAGCACATCACCAACTTGAAATAGACAGTATAGAGCCAATATACATAACTTCAACTAAAAATGATACATGCACACAGACAGCATAATCATAACCAGCAACCCATAACCTGGTCTTAGACACCTATTATGACCCCCTTTACCTAAGATTTGGTGCCACTACAGGACCTTGGTTGCAACCCATGTTCTATATGGTCCCCATTTATATCAATAACGTCACACCCCCAACGCAAAATTGATGCAGGAAGAGATGACAAAACATCGCTGACTGCATCCCAAGAGCCCCCTTTCCTTGGGTCTGTCTCACTACAGCTAGTGTTGGGCTAGAGGCCGTACCAGTGTATAACCAAAATGGTTTATCAAAGTCATGTTCAATAACATGAATGGATCTCATTACAAACTTAAGGTATAACTTGGTTAGCTTTTGCAGCATGGTTCCTGTATGTTTCATGTGATCTTGCCAAGAGCTAAAGAAAACAGCTACTTTATCCATACCAGCTTTGGCCAATGTTTTGAACCCAATTAACATTAAACCAATGTAGATATTGATGTTGTTCATAGTACAGGACTCTTGGCATTTAGCCATGAAAGCAATATGGTAGTGTGCCTCAGTTTCCCCTTTCATACAGCACATCAGGTTTGGAATGTATTTTCCCCTGTGAAAAGTTCCAACACTGTTTACATGCATTAACTGTGAAACATCAGTATAGCAAGGCCCTTTAACATAAAGTGTGTTTTCATGTATTCCTTTCAACATGTTTAAGGGATTTTCCAAAAGATTAGGCACATTGTACATTGTTACAGTTCTTGGCAATAGCAACACATTAGTTACAAAATTTAGCATTAGTAATAACAACAAATTCATTGCAAGTGTCCATAACACATTAGTTACAAAATTTAGCATTAGTAATAACAACAAATTCATTGCAAGTGTCCATTTACAATTATGTTTGTTATGCCACACCCTTGGCTCAATACCACTGGAGTTTGGGCATTTTAGGGTTAACCTGTGGCTTCCCTTTGCAAAATTCAGTTCTCTCTTTCCTCCTTGTCCTGCAGGATGAGACCCTGATTTCTCTTGCTTAACAGAATTCACTGGCTGATGGGGTGGGCCCTCTGTGCTCACAGCTATTAGCAAGTCTTTCTTCCCCCTGCCAGCCAAGTAATTCGCATTAACACAGATACTAGCTTTTAACTCTTTAGCTGCTATGGATTCCAAGGCTGGACTTGGTCTTACAGAGACACCACACCAATTCAAAGAGTCTGAGGGTGAGAGCTGACTTGCTCTCCCCTGCCTCCTCAAGCCTTCAGCCATACAACTGTTCTGCTCTGAAACACCAGTAACTGAGTCTGTCCTCAGATCCTGAAGCACAGACTGCTCACTTACAGATTCAGCATGGAGACATTCCTGTCCCAACACCATTGTCTCCCCAACCAGCTGGCCACACACAGCCAGGTGGTTATAGGGCTGTTCAACTTCCTTAACAGCTTCTACTCCACCTGAGACCTTTTCAAAGCTGCCCACACTGGATCTCTCAAAAGGAAAGTCAGTGGATCCATTCACAACCGAAAACTTCTGGCTGTTAGGAACTGAAACTTTCTTGATTAAATTACTTTTACACCCTTCAGTTGCAGTAAACTGCTTGCACAGGCTACCATGAGGATTCCTTTCCCTAGGAGCTTCTCTAAGCAGCAATTCACCCCTTTCAGAAATTCTGCCCTTCCCCTCTCCACCTAGGGCTTGCTCTACAGGAACACTTCCCTGAGCAACCACAGCCGCTTTCTGGGTCTCACTTACATTTAGAATCACTTCAGGCCCACCAGGCGGATTCCTACACAATCCCCTTTTAGGCACACCTACAGACTTTCTAGATAACAGGTCAGAAGCAGTCTCCTTCCCTTGGCCATGAACAAGTTCAGGAATCTTTTCCTTCTTGCTACAAGTTGTCAAACTGTCAGTAGGTAACACACTTAAATCACCTTCATGCTCTCCTTGTGCCCTGGCTAGGGTATTACCCTGATCAGACTCCAACCACACATTAGCAACTGGCAAACTACAAGCACCAGAACTGTCTGGTCTTTGGGACCTTGCTATGACACTAACTGGATGCAACCTAGTCACAGTGCCATTCTCCCCAGCAGACACAAACTCAGGACTATTCCCTTCCTGGGCTTTAGCTGTATTTACAACCAACTCCGAGACAACTGAATCACCCTCAACCATCACAGGCTGACAGGCACCTTCTGTCTGCTCCACAGACACAGAAGAGCCGGAGACACATTCTCCTTCACCAGACACACAGCTTGGGATCTCATTTCCCTTGTCCCAGCACACAGGGCTGTTCACAGACAACTGCTTGGAGACCGAGATAGCTTCCTTCATAGGCAAGTCAATACCCCTGACAGACACAGGCACATTCCCTCCACTGTCACATTTCTCCACACAGGACACAGGTAAGGGATATGGACACTCATTTTCCACTATCCCTCCCTTCCCAAACTGCTGATTAGACAAAGCCCTCAGCTCACAAGGCTGCCTAGGCTCCTCCAAACTTTCCCTACCAGGCACATTGCCTCTCCCAACAGATAAGCTGCTGCTCTTTTCACTACACTGAGCTACTTTTAGCAAATCACAGTTACCCATTTCAGGTTTACTTCTACAAGCTGCATTAGCCACCAGTCCATTACCCATTACAAATTTACCCTCTCCCTCCTCAGTTAGGGATTTAACCTGAGAAACATTTTCCTCCCCAATGAGATCTTTCTGCTCTTGATTTAACTCCAGATTCACTTCTGAGACATTAGACAGACATTCAGAAACTTCATTCCCAGACACACTGCTTTTTTGCACAGACAAACCTTTGGAGCAACCCTCCTCAGGCAAATCATTGCTCACAATAGACACAGGTTTAAGATTATTCCTCTCCTGTGACTGGCTACCTGGACTGAACAAAGCTTTAACATTTTCCCCAATTAAAAGATCTTTAGGCAATAACTTCCTGACGCCAGTTATCACTTCATGCTGAGCCCCATTCCACTCAAGGTGGATTCTGGCTAAAGGCACACGGACAGTAAACTCACAGAGGATCACAACATTCACACTCTGATTTGGTAAATAATCTTCCTCTTTGACCAGATCTGCTTTAACAAGAGTGATGTTAGAAGCCATAATTTGCCCTAAACAGCTTTTACCATTGACTTTTACACACTCTATGAATTTTCCATTACCATTC
The DNA here is from genome assembly GCF_020497125.1 of Mauremys mutica. NCBI lineage: Eukaryota > Metazoa > Chordata > Testudines > Geoemydidae > Mauremys > Mauremys mutica. Next base: position 6,453,273 of record NW_025423255.1, read on the forward strand.
CCATCCATAGCATTGGCACAATTTATGGGGCCACCCCCTACTGAACACACAGTAACAGCATTGACATAAAAGGTGGCATTGTTGGGGTACATTTGGTTACTCCCAGACAACTGCTCAGAGTTATACAACATACCAACATTGTTACAAACTGGACTTTCAAGAGGATACAGTCTCTGCTGTTCTTCCATTGCTTTTTTGACTTGGAGTTGGAGTCTAGCTGTCTCCTGTTGCATCTGTCGAGTTTTCTCCTCAGCAGCCAGCAGCTCCAGACGCCTCTTACGAGCTTTTTCTTCTCTCTTAGCAACTTCTTTCTTTCTCTCATCAGCCTCTTTCTCCATTCGAATTTCTGCCAGTTCTTGCTCATAATCAAACTGCAGGCTGTCTCTCAAGGCTTGCAGTTTCCTTGCTTTTCCTGATGCTCTCTGTCTCATGGTCACTGATCTTTAACCAACCAAACTCTCAATCCCAAAGTTAAAATTTGGATAGCGTGGGGTTCTGACCCAAAGCTTAATTGACCTGGTTCTGTGGATCCAAGCACGACTACGCCACTGTGACGGAGCGATTCTGGCGGGACCCAACTGAGAGTGCCAAATCAGGACCAATTGCTCAAACAGGGCAGTCACAGCCCTAGGCTGGGGTTTTTCCACCTCTAAGGCCAACCAAACCAGCCAGACAAAAAGGACTTTGGTCTCACCCCACTGGCTAACCACAAGTCACACAAGCAATTTCCTTAGACACTCCAGTCTCCCAGCATCACCACCAGTGCACTCGTCCTGGGGATGAATGGTTATGAAAACCAACACCCCAATAAAAGAAAACGGTTCCCTCGATCCCAAAGGACCAAGCCCCAGACCCAGGTCAATATACACATCAGATCTTACCCACAAATCACGCTGTTGCCAATCCTTTAGAATCTAAAATCTAAAGGTTTATTCATAAAGGGAAAAAGGTAGAGATGAGAGGTAGAATTGGTTAAATGGAATCAATTACATACAGTACTGGCAAAGTTCTTAGTTTAGGCTTGCAGCAGAGATGGAGTAAACTGCAGGTTCAAATTGAGTCTCTGGAACATCCCCTGCTGGGATGGGTCATTCAGTCCCTTGTGTAGAGCTTCAGTTTGTAGCAAAATCCCTCCAGAGGTCAGAAGCAGGATTGAAGACAAGATGGAGATGATGCATCAGCCTTATATAGACTTTTCCAGGTGTAAGAATCCCTTTGTCCTCACGGTGGAAACTTACAGCAAAAATGGAGTTTGCAGTCACATGGACAAGTTTCTGCATACTTTGATGAGTCACAAGGCGTGTCTGCCTTCTCTCCATGGGTCAATTGTGTAGCTGATGGCCCATTAAGGACCATCAAGCAGGCTAAGCATAGCTAACACCAGCTTGTCTGGGATATCACCCAGAAGCACATCACCAACTTGAAATAGACAGTATAGAGCCAATATACATAACTTCAACTAAAAATGATACATGCACACAGACAGCATAATCATAACCAGCAACCCATAACCTGGTCTTAGACACCTATTATGACCCCCTTTACCTAAGATTTGGTGCCACTACAGGACCTTGGTTGCAACCCATGTTCTATATGGTCCCCATTTATATCAATAACGTCACAGAGGGCTTCCTTTTTCTCTTCAGGTGCAGTGAATCTGATGTGCAGGGACAGAGAAAACAGGGGGCCTTGGGGTGGTTTCCCTCCTTTTTATAGTTTCAGTTCTTCCCCCATAACACACACACCTTGAAAAAACATTTCCAGCTGAGACACAGAATCTATGTAGGAGGATATTTCCTGCTAGTATTTTTGTTCATTTGTTTTCCCTTTCTGCTTGATTAATGCAAATTAAGCAGAGCACACACTCCTTTGTTTAGGCCAGACCTGTTTGCCAATTTCTGTTTGGCCTCAGCTGTGGGGCTTGGAACTTGGGTTAATAACACTGTACAGGGGAATCTTCAAACATCACATACAAATGTGTCACACATATTTTCCCAGGGAAGTACTGATCAGCAAATGATGAGTTTTCAAACGATACCTTTCAAGGCATACTTTGTACAAAGATTATTACAATAGTGCATAGAGTGTGAGTACAGGGGTGTGTTCTACCACAGTATGTCTCTCCCGAACACCCTCTATGGTGATAATCAATATAAAGAAATTGGTTATTCTCTCACCATTGTCCTCACCCTCCTGAATTGCTCCCTTTATCCCTGCTGATCCAGGGGACCCACTGATTCTCTCACAGGCTTCCTGATTCTGATAGGCTGAAATAAATCCCTGGTATTTGTTTTATATCTCTGGCCATTCACTCTTCTAGTTAAACTTTGGCCTATTCAGTCCCATCATACTCTTCACCTGATGCACTTTTCTCCTTTTACTGACTTCACAGGGTTAATATTTTAATATTTTCCATTTGCTGAAGGATCCCTCTTTGGCTCTCACAACCTCTTGCACCTGGCCAGGTGGCAGGATGGGGTTACTGTGTTTCTCCCCTTGCTGATTCCTTTGTTGCCCAGGAGCTGCCAGGCTCTGGTTGCTGATGTAGCCTCCTGGCTGAGTCTAAGGATTTTAACTTCTCTGCTTTAAAGTCTTTTTGACTCGCTTTCCTTCTGCAACATGATGTGATCCTGACTCGTTTCTGTGTGTTTTGTTTTTAGCCAAACTCCAGGCTGAGATCGGTAAGTTCCATTCCCCCCATTATCACCCTTGTGTGACATTGTTTCCTGTTCAGAGTGTTGGTGTTCACGGGCGTTCTCACCCCTCTGTCTGTGTTTAGTTACAGGGTGGAGAAGCGCACAGCTCTACGCAGGTACTGTACAAGTCGCTGATATTTTATCCATGGGGAGATCCACCTCCCCGTGGGAGCTCCTGGCTCCTTTCCCTACACAGAGCATTTTCCTATGACATTCGATAGGCTACAAACAGCTGTCTGGGTGTATTTTCACCCAGCATGCTGCCTGACCATACGTATGTACTGGTGAAGGCTGGGAGAGTCTGGGCAGCTCCAGCAGGGATTAGAGACCCCAAGGGACATCCACACACATTGCAGCACCACTGGCCATGGCTCCATGTACTCTGGGGTATCCTACCACACACAGCTGGGAGGGAGGGGGGCACTCAGGTCAGTTACACAAACAGTGTTGGGGTCCTGTTGTGGTTGCCCCCTCTGAGGTGCAAAAAATGGGACATCTGCCTGCTCCACCTACACCCCCTGTCTCCTCAGCCCGGGCACTGTGTCCCCTCCCACCCTGGGAGAGGAGACCAGCCCTCTCAGGCTTCTGTTCCTGTCACTGCCCTGGGCACCAGCCTCGCAAAGCAGGACCTGGCACCAGATCCAACCCGTTACCATCCGGCAGTTAAACGTCACGGTTGGTACTTCCACCGTGGTGACTGGGCCCTACCAGCTCCGAGCGCCTCATCTCCCGCTTGCTGGTCCCAAGACGCTCTGAAGCTAGCGCTCCCTTTGAGCAGTCACTGCCACCCCACAGCTTCCCCCACTACAGCCACTGACAAACCCAGGACTTTTAACCTCCTGCACAGACTCAGATTTCGCAGGACAGCGACCTGAACAATGGGCTGATCCTGTGAAAACCTGGACAGGTGGCAACCCTAGCTCCTGTCCACACAAGCCAGTAACACCCAGCTGAGCCGGTTACAGGCCCTGGCAGGGACGCTGAGCTACCAGCTGCTGTGATCACTAAGATTGTTAACTCCACCGTGTGCCACACACCGTGCTTAGAACCGCCAGGGCCCTGGACCCAGCACCAGAACAGCTGTAACCTAGACTCATAGCAATGCAGGGTTGGAAGGGACTTTGCGAGGTCGCCTAATCCAGCTTCCTGCACTGGGGCAGGGCCTAGACCATCCCTGACAGGGGTTTGTCCAACCTGTTCTTACAAACCGCCAGTGCCAGGGATCCCACAGGCTCCCTTGGAGCCGGTCCAGAGCTTCACCGCCCTGAGAGTGAGAAAATGTTTCCTAATCTCCAGCCTCAGTCTCCCTTGTTGAAGATTCAGAGGGGCAGCCGTGTCAGTCTGTATCCGCAAAAACAACGAGGAGTTCGATGGCACCTTAAAGACCAACCGATTTGTTAGGGCATAAGCTTTTGTGGGGAAAAAATCCACTTCTTCGTACTCCGTGCAGCTGAAGAAATGGGATTTTTTACCCACGGAAGTTGATGCCATAATAAATCTGTTGGTCTTTAAGGTGCCACCGAACTCCTTGTTGTTTTTCCTGAAGATTGTGCCCCTTGGTCCTTGGACAGGCCCTCGCCCTGCCCGCTGGGGGCGCTCAGGGTGTTGCCAAGTGTGAGTATTGCTGTTACCGCATTGCGGGGGGAAGCTGGATGGGCTGGTTTGGCAGGGGGCAGTGATGGGAGCTTTCACTTCCCTGTCACCGATCTCAGCCCAGCCCGAGGCCAGTTCTTAGTGGACAGGAGCTCACATCATAACTCACATTAATGGCAACCACAGGGAGACCAAGACCTGCATGGGCCGCAGGGAGAGAGGTTCCAGCAGGGGTCAGGGCTGAGCCATGTCAGCAGCACCGTGCGGGGCTCACACAGCCGCTGGGATGTCCTCGTACCCCACTCAGTGCATGGAGCTCCAGCTGCCAGGGTGTACATGCCACTTCTCGAGGCTACATGTGGGGGGGGCCTGCCCAGATTGGCCTGCTGCAGGGAGAAGGGGGAGTTCCCTTCTCCCGCTGTGCCTGGCCCCAGCCCTGGCAGTGGGGAGCAGGAGGATGGATGCGGGACCAGGTGCTGAGTGAGCCAGAGTCCCCTCAGCTCAGCCCTCATCCCCAGCAGGTGGGCCCAGGCAGGGAGCAGGAGCTGTCACCCCAGCCAGGCTGGCTCAGCTGCACAGAGGCAGCGACCAGGAGCAGCTGGCTTCGGCCACATCAGAAAGGCTCTGTCCCACTCCCCGCCCAGGCCCTGGGGCACAGGTGCAGTGGGAGAAGGACAGAGCTCTCCCCCTGCTCCCACAGGTAACATGGGGCAGGAGGAGCAGGGCAGCCCCGGGCTGGGCACAGGGGAGAAGACACATGGGGTGGTCACATGTCCTCCCCTTTAGATTGTGCCCCCCTAGTATGGCCAGCCTCTGGCCCCGGCACTGACTCTGTGACTCTCTCCCCAGTGGATGTGACTCTGGATCCCAGCACAGCAAATCCCTACCTCGTCCTGGCTGAGGATCGGAAACGTGTGACACACCGAGACGAGCGCCAGGATCTGCCTGACAATCCGGAGAGATTTGATACTATGGCGGTTGTCCTGGGCGCTGAGGGATTCACGGGCGGGAGACATTACTGGGAGGTGGAGGTTGGAGAAAAGAATCTCTGGACTCTGGGGGTCTGTAGGGAAGATGGGCGCAGGAAGGGGCATATTGTATATCTATCGGAGAATGGATACTGGACAATATGGCAGCATGCTGGGCAATGCAAGGCCAATGCCTCCCCCCCGACCTTGCTGTCCGTGAGCGTCAGGCCCAGACGGGTGGGGATTTTCCTGGACTATGAGGCGGGCGAGGTCTCCTTTTACAATGTGACTGACAAGTCCCATCTCTTCACTTTCACTGACACCTTCTCTAGGGTTCTCCGCCCTTATTTCAACCCTGAAAACAATAAAGGGGGCACAAATATGTGTCCCCTGATAATCTGCCCAGTCCCAGCTCAGGCTGGAGAGAGTCTCTGTCCCGGACAGTGAAACCCGCAGCAGAGACTGTCCCCTCCCAGCACTGACCAGCCCCCAGGCGTTTCTCCTGCCATCCCTCCCCTCTCAGTTCCCAGCATCAGGAATATTGGCAACCAAGCAGCCCTAGAGGGGGAAGCTGGCTGCAGGGGCAGAGGGGTGTGTGGGTGCTGTGCCCAAGAGTGGGGAGGAGGCTGCAGCAGCAGGGAGGGAAAAGCCCAGTTTACAAGATGTGCAGGGTGGGGGAGATGAGAGAGGTCTATAAAATCATGACTGGTGTAGAGAAAGTAGATACAGAAGTGGTGTTTACTACTTCTTCTAACACAAGAACTAGGGGTCACCAAATCAAATGAAGAGGCAGCAGGTTTAAAACAAACCAAAGGCAGTATTTCTTCATACAACGCACAGTCAACTTGTGGAACTCCTCGCCACAGGATGTTGTGAAGGCCAAGATTATAAAAGGGTTAAAAAAGAACTAGATAAGTGCATGGAGGACAGGTCCCTTAGGGGCTATTTGCCAGGCTGGACAGGGATGGTGTCCCTAGCCTCTATTTGCCAGAAGCTGGGAAATGGTGACAGGGGATGGATCACTTGATGGTTACCTGTTCTGTTCATTCCCTCTGGGACACCGGGCATTGGCCACTGTTGGAAGACAGGTTTCAGAGTAGCAGCCGTGTTAGTCTATATCCGCAAAAAGAACAGGAGGACTTGTGGCACCTTGGAGACTAACAAATTTATTGTAGCATAAGCTTTCCTGGGCTACAGCCCACTTCATCGGCAGACAGGATACTGGGCTAGATGGACCTTTGGTCTGACCTAGCCTGGCCACTCTTACGTTTACTTTTCAAAAAACAAAGAAAAAAGAATGAGAAATGGTATTTTTGTCTTAGGTAGTCCCTACAGTTTATGGTGTCTTAGAGCCTGATTCAAAGTGGTTCAGTTCCAGGGGGTTGTTCTGGGGGAGGGATGTGGCTCTGGTCTGATTTGGCGGGTTGGCCTGGTCTTTTGGGGGTACATCTGGTCCTGATCCCAGTCTGTGTGCCTCTCGGCCTTGGGGGGAGGACAAGCAAGTCTAGTATGACTAATTATACTGTCAGTAAACTGTATTAAAATTTTGATGTTTTTTTATTTTTAAAATATTTTAAATAGTTTTAAATTCACCCCCAATTTCATATCAAAATGTAATACAAGCCCTGGTGGTTCCTATGAGAAATGTGGATGGTGAGATAGTGGGAATGGGCCTTTTTCGTGGGAGCAGCACATGGCTAGTATTTTGGGTGCTCTGGCTTTTGTTAGCTGTGTTTTATTTTCTCTGTTTTCTTTTATAATTTATTTTATATCCACTTGTGTGCGTATCTTTTTTTCCCCTCGGGCTACCACTGCTGGTACCCTAGTGGCAGCCACCTCCATCTGCAACTTAACCTTCAAATATTGTTAATAAAACCTGTGTGCTGTGTCAAACACAAGTCCTGTGTCGATCTCCTGTCTTTTACAATTATTCCCCATGGGGGCCCACACATATGTTTGGTGCCAGGCCCCCAGAAGTTTCATCCAGCACTGGACACCTGTATGGTAGCAAAATGCAGCGACTTCTAGCACTCCAGCCTGGAACCAAGTAAATAATATAGGGGCAGGCACACAGCTCTGCTTACCCTGTGGGCTACAGGAAAGGGATCAGATGAGATGGCACCCACTGATACATGGTGTCATGGAAGCAGCATATAAGGTTGAGTAGTTTGTACCTGTTTGGCCTGAGGTTGGTACTCACGTTCATCAGCTCTTCCAGACAGGGGGAACTGAACCCGGGTCTCCCACAGCCCAGGGCAGTGCATGAACCATGGAGCTAAACGTTATAAAGCAGTTGATGTGACCAAACCCACCTCTTCCTTCTCCCCCTATCGCCAGTTTGTGTGGTGTGAGGCAGCTGCCTACCTCCAGTCCAACAAGAAATGCCTTAGGCACCTGTCACCTGACGGCAGGGGCTGGGTTCCCATTTGTGGAGTGCTAAGCAGAGACAGACACCCCTCTGCAACCCAGATTTAGACATCTATCTGGGGTCGGGGGGCAGGGCTTAGGACAATGTGCTTCTCCCAGCCCCTCACTCCCGACCTGCAGCCCCCTGCCAGTCCAGCCCTGCCCCACCAGCTCTGCGGTGACATTTTTTTCCCAATGTCTTTGATTTCTTTTCTAGATTTTTTTTAGTCTCTTTCTGTTATTTTTTTTCTGTTCGTTTCTTGCTATTTGACTGTCCTTTGTTACTGTTACTATTCAATGTCTGGGTGGTTTTCTGTTCATTGTTTACCTCTTTCAAGTTTTCAAATGGAATTCTCCCCCCCCCCCCCCAGCTCCAGTCCCATCTGCTGGAAATGTTGACTGTTCTGCAGCACCGAGCAATGAAATTTTACTTCTGACTATATTTAAATGACGTTGAATATTCCTCATGCGGTGCTAGTACCTCCCCCTTGCCAGCCTCTCCCATTGACTAGCTCACATGGAGACAGGGCAGGGCGTGCGGGTACAGGGGGTACAGACCACCCGGTATGGTAAGTGCTCCCTCCTCCTCCTCCCTCCCCCACCAGGGTAGCAGCAGCCGCCTGGGGCTCCCCTGCTTCCACAGCCCTGGCCATGTACACAGCTGCCAGAGCCCTGGGGAAGCGGCTGGGCTCCAGTGGCTATTTAAAGGGCTGGGGCGATAGAAGCAATGGGAGCCACGGACTTTTTAAGTAGTCCACAGATCCCCACAGCCCTACCCCAGGGCTCCAGCAGTGTGGCTGTGATGGCAATTTAAAGGGCCCCCAGGCCCTTTAAATTGTCCCCTGGAGAAGCCGGGCCACCCCGGTACAGTGCACTGACTCTTGCCAATACACCGAACCGGGGCTTGGGCACGGGACCCTCTTAGGGGCAGGGCCCGATTCAGGGGAATTGGTTGAATTGGCCTAAAGCCGGCCCTGCCAGTATATCCAGGACATTACTAGCACACTTTTCTCCCACCAATACCCAGTAGTTGCACTGTCATCTCCCATAGCTACTTACGCTGCAGCTTTATTGTTAAAACTAAATTGGGAAGAAAGACGCCTGATTCAGAACTTGTTTAATGGTTACTTTATTGCTAAAGGGTGTAGTGGGGTGTAGACTTGGAGAGAGGAAGGTTTCTATGATGTAGGCAAGATCAAGTATTTTATCCAAAACCAGAATACGAATGGTGCTGGTCTTCTTGGTATCTGACCTTGAGCTATTGTCAAAAGTTTGAGGGTGACTCTTCTCCTTCCTCATATTTTGGTTAGGATTCCATTGATAAAGGGATTGGCCTCAAATACCTGGTTGTAGGACTCTTCCATGGTGTAGTTTTCATCTTGGGTTGCCCGGTCCTAATTATAGTAAAGCATGTACTTTAGTCTTTGTAATTATCTGTTATAACTCCGTAGCTTTTTATGAAGGCAGGAGTAAAATAAAAGTAGCTGCAATAGTTTCATACTTAACTAACACTGAAAATGTACATAATTTAAATCAGACTCCTAATCTTAATTTTTGTTTAATAAATAAATCCATAAGAAAACTATGTTGGGAAACTGCTATTGGGAAGTGCACTTCTCCTATATAGGTCATAAGGATCCTATCTGTCTGAAACTGGCTGCTCTTTCTTTCTTTGATCTGCAGAATGACTGATGCTTTTCAGACATCAGTTGTGGGTACAGTTTTCTCTCTTGGCACCAGCTACTGTTCTCCCTTCTTGTTGTATTGATAGTGGGTGGGTGTGTCTCACCTTTCTTTAAAATCACATATGCTAGGGACAGTCTTGTCCTCTTCTCCTCTCCTGATGTCAGTGTAGATGCAGGCAGTGCAAAGTGTACTACAGTCATATAGTATCTCAAATGCAAAGCTGCATTTCAATGATCTGAGGTTTGAAGAACAATGTGGAACTAGCTGTTTTACGGGATGTCTCAATTTCATTCCTGTAGTAACATAACTGGTGATAGGAAAGCAGGGAGAGAGAGAGGTGTGTGCTCTGCAAGGCTGCTGACCACGGTACCAATGGGTGTGGGTGGGCTGGGTAGGATCTCGGGAGTCACGTCTCAGGGATCTGCCCACTCCCCAGCACTGCTCCAGCTCTGAGCTGTCTCCACTGCCCGGGACCTGTGTGGCCCCACCTGCCTCCCCGGGGGAAGAGCCACCTGGGACTGGTGCAGAGGCTGGGCCAGTCTCAGCCAGTCACAGAGGACAGTCGGGGAGGGGGGAGGCTGAGCTGGGTCCTGAGGGAGCCTGGTCCGGGTAGGCTCTGCTCCTGCTCCAGCCTGGCTGCTTCCACCACTCCCAAGGGCTGGAGGTCTCCTGCCCCAGGACCAGCTCTGGCTGCGCTGCCAGCTCAGCCTGGCAGACACAGTCACCTCCCATCAGGGCCGGCTACTGTGGCTGGGAGTTAGGGTGTGGGAGAGTAGGTCTCTAGTGGGTCTGGGGGGGTGCTGGGCACTGGGGGGTGGGGGAGATCTGTGTGTGTTGGGGGGCTGTCAGTGGGGGAGATCTGTGTGTGTGTGGGCGCTGGGAAGTGTGGGGGGTCTGTGCGGGGCACTGTGCAGTTGTGGTGGTGGGGGGCACTGGGCAGTGAGGGGATCTGTAGGGGGGGCTCTGGGTGGGAAGGTGTGGGGCCCTGTGCAGTTGTGGAAGGGCTGTGGGGGGTCTTCAGCAGGGGGCCACAGGGCAGAGAGAGGATCTGTGTGGGGTTCTGAGTGGGTGGGGGAGTGATCTGGGAGGGCACTGGGCAGGGGTTTGTGGGGGTCTCTGGGTGGTGCGGCGCTGGGCATAGGGAGCCAGAGGGGTGCCGGGCAGGGGGTTTGTGGGGGACACTGGGTCGTGTGTCACTGGGCGTAGGGAGTCGGAGGGGTGCTGGGCAGGGGGGTTTGTGGGGGTCTCTGGGTGGTGCGGTGCTGGGCGTAGGGAGTCGGAGGGGTGCCGGGCAGGGGGTTTGTGGGGGTCTCTGGGGGGTGCGGCGCTGGGCGAAGGGAGCCGGAGGGTGCTGGGCTGGGGATTGGTGGGGGTCTCTGGGTGGTGCGGCGCTGGGAGTAGGGAGTGGCACAGACCGAGCGGCGCTGCGGGGTCGGGGCTCGGACAGGCCGGGGGGGGGTGCGGTGCCTGGAGCCCCGGGAACCCGGGAACCCGCCCCCCCCCCGGGCTGACACGCGGCAGAACCGAGACAGCCGGTGCCCCCCCCGCCCGACCTCCCCAGATCTGCGCGCCCCTGGTCCCCCCCCCCCCCAAACGGGGGGTTTGTCCCGCACAGGGTCTGGCAGCGGCTCCGCCCCCGATTCCCCCCCCAGCCCCTCCCCCGCCGCCCCCTGCAGCAGCTCGACCCCCCCCCCGGCCAGTGAATTTCTGCCCCGCTCAGCCCCTGGCAGCCCCTCCCCCCCGCTGCGATTTGCCCCCCCGGCGCTTTTCACCCCCCCGCGGAGCGGGCAGCGAAGCGCCGGTAGCGGTGAGGGCAGAGAGCGGGCAGCGGCGACAGCGGCGGTTACTGCGCATGCTCCTTGCGGCTGCGCATGCTCAATGCACCCAAAGTAGCGAATCCGGAGCGGGAGCTGTTCCTGTCGTTACACCTGAGCAGTCACGTGACTCATTCCCCCCCTCCCCTGCTGGGTACGTCACTTCCGGCCGCGGCGGCGGGAAGCTCCTGGCGCGCGGCAGAACCGGTAAGAGCCGAGCGGGGCCCGCGACCCCCGCCCTGAGCTGGGGCGGGTCCTGGGGTCCCGGTGCGGCCTCCGTAGCGGTGGGCGGGGGCCGGGAACCCCCCGTGGGGGGGAAGGTGAGTGTGTCTCCGCGTCTCGCACCTGCCCCGGCGAGCGGCAGAGCTGGGGGGGGGCTTGTGACCCCCCACGTCATAACCGGCCCCCCCGCAGCCCAACCCCCAGCCCTGACCCCGCCCCCGGCAGGAGCGTGTCCGCCCCACGCGTGTCCCCGGCCCCCGCGCTGCTCCTCCCCGGGCCTGGCCCCGCTCCCGGGCCCCACGCGGGGGTGGGACACGCGGGGAAGCCGGTGGAGCAGCAGCAGCTCCCCCCGCCCGTGCAGTGCCCGGCTCAGCAGAGGGTGTCAGCTGGATCCCAGCCGCTGCAGCCCGGGGGGGGGGGGGGGAGTTGCAGGGCACAGGGAGGGGCTGGAAGCGGGGGAGGCGCCGGGAGGGAAAACAAAGAACCGGGACCCTCAGCCCCGGGCAGCTCCGGAGAGACCAGACGCTGCTGCCTCCATCGGGAGCTGAGCAGCTGCTGCTTCCCCCGCGGGGTCTGTGCGGGGGTGGGGAGCCCGGCATTAACCCCTCCGTGCCCGGCCGGGGGGGGGGGGCTTCTCTGGCTGCAGTGGCGCCAGCTCAGGTAGGGGTTATTGGGGGGATGCTGGTGGGTTCCTGCTGGAGGGGGAGGGGCAGGAAATACTGAAGAGGTGGCAACTTCTGGGGAGTTAGGGCTGGAGGGGGGCAGGGAATACCCTGGGTGAGGAAAGGGGAGGGGGACAGAGTGTGACAAACCTGCTGGGACTTGTTAACATGGGCCTAGATCCTCAGAACAAACACTTGGGTGTTGGGGGAGAAAATTCCCTAATTTGTGAAACGGGAAATAGAGAAACCAACCCCCTGGGCAGGGCTGGGAAAACTGACCAGACTTCCAGTGCTGAATCCAGGGGCTGGTGTGACATGGAAAGGGGGCACCCAGCAGGGAGGTGTAGGGAAGATGTCCCGGCCCCTCACATCCAGCTGCTGGCAGTGGGGAGGGTGTTGGGTTCCCCACCATGGGGTTGTATCAGCCTCTGGCTAGTAGGTGTGTGATGGATCTGCTGGGAGAGACAAGGGGTCTCTCTCTGTTCTCTCACCGTGATGCCCCCTAGCTGCTCTCAGGACTAGGGGCACAAATTTTCTAAACTGAACCAAAAGTTCCTGCAGTTTTCAAAAGAGGAGAAAAGCAAAATCTGTGATTTCACACTCACAGTGTCTGATAAGTGGACAGAAAGTGATCACAGTGACAGGGCCGGTGACTGGGGAATGCCCGGCAGTGCTTGGAGCCAGGACTCTGACACGAGTTGATCAGAGAGAAGGATCATGGTTAGTAGAAGTTCCCCCAGATAGGGGCCCACCAGATATTCCCTGGGACGCAGCCCCCAGAGTCCCCAGCCAGGTACCCCAGATACCCCTCAAAGCCCCACCGGCCAGGGAATCCCCACCAGACCATGACTGTCAGGTTGGGAATCCCAAAGGGTTCCCCCCACCAAGAGCCCCCAGCAGCCAGAGACCCGCCCACTGGGAACTCAGTTCCTCACTGCCTGCCTAGGACCCGCCCCGCACACCCCCACCAGCAGCAGGATCTGCCCTGCTGTTTGTCTGGGACCCCCTTCTCCACCCAGCGGGACCCCCTGATGCTTTTCAGTGGGACCCCTCACTCTGCTTCCCTGGCATCCCCTGACCTAGTGCCAGGGATCCCCTCCCCCAGCTCTGGGCACGGCAGCGATGCCAGGAGCCAGCCGGAGAAGGCCAGATGGAGCCCCTGGCACAGCACCAGGCTCCCTCTAACCCCCTGTCCCGCCTCCCCAAGAGACGTCCACCCCGGCTGTTCTGCAGCCAACGGCCCCCAGCAATACCCACCTCCAGGACTCACAGCCTCAGGGCTGGGCACATCACAACCACCCCCTGAAACCCCAAATCTCCAGAACCCACCAACCTCACTAGGGTACCCCCTGCCTAGCCACCCAGAGGCCTCCCCCACCACAATCCCCCTTCAGCTGCTATCTCCCCCCACAGCCCCACCCCCACCCAGCAACACTGTTACCTCACAGTGCCTGAGAAGTGGATAGAGAGTTATCACCGCCCCCTGCTGGCCAGTCACACAGGCAGAGGGAGCCCTGGGGGATGTCTCTTGAACTGGAGTATGGAAGGCCTGGAGGGTAAGAAAAGTCTATGGCCTGTCGCTAGCAAATAATGGCCACCATGGATCCACCCCAGAGGTGGCTGCATCTTAGCACAGGGGAAATCAACCCCTCACAGAGGCCATTTGCCATGGGGTTTGGGATACTTCTGGACCCACACTGCACTCAGAGAGACCTCCTCATCCCGTGCCAGCTGGAGAAAATAAAAAGGTCCAGCCAACTCTCCCGTTACCAGCTGGGAACCACTGATCCTGAAACAGGGGGAGGCCTCGAGCTTTGATGTGTGTTAAAGATGTGGCTGGTCTCTTTCTTCAGCAAACATTTTAACACAGAAAAAGGGGGGAAGAAATGGTTCTCAAAGGAGAGGGGAAAGATCAACACTCGGAAATTTAACCCCCTGCAAACTCCAGGATGGAGAATGATTCAGGGCAACAGGTTTCCCCCAAGAAAGGAGAAGTTGCTGGGATTGAGAAACATGGGGAACAGCCCCAAACATGAAAGGAATTTTAACTGATATTTGATAATAACGTAGAAGTGAAAGAGAAAGGGGGGAAATCTGAGAGATTTTGGCTCTATTTTTGCAAATAATAGAGAGGAAAGTGGAAAATCAAAGGGATTTTAGATCAGTTTATATCTGATGTGCAGTAAAATGTCAGTGTTTCACATCAGTATTTGTTAAATGAATAGAGAGGAAATGGGCAACATTTGCAAACACTTTATATCCATGTTCAAGAAGCTGAGAAAAGGGGTAAATCTGAGATTTTCTTGGTATTTTATAATTAGAGAGGCAGGGGGAAATCTCAGGGCAAACGTTTAGGGTATTTTATATCAACCTTTGAGATGTGCAGAGAAAACGTGTCACGACCTGCAACTGAAGGTGGAAAATCAGACTCCTGGAGAGACCAGGGGGAAATGGGGGGGACGGGAGAGCGGCTCATTGGCGGGGAAAGGGGCGAATCTCCCCGGATTTTACAGCCCGGGTGAGACACTGAGCGAGAAAAGGGGCAGAACTGGAGAGAATTTGTATCGGGGGCGAGAGGCAAGTGGCACCAACAGAGACAGGATCCAATTAACCCCCCTCCCCCCTTTGCCCGCCCCCCCGCGTCCCACCGACCTTCCCCCCGCCCGACACTCCCCTCCCCCCAGGGACCCCCCCGCCGGGCCCCGGCCCCCCCATCCCATTTTGTGTCAGGGGCGGATCCTGCCGGGGCCGAGGCGGCTCCGAGGCTTCTCCCGGGTTCCCCGGGGCAGAGTCACGTGCCCGCCCCCCCAGCACCCCCCCACACCGGGGTCTCTCACTCCCCGGGGGCTCCGGGCGGGGCTGGGGCGGGCAGAGCCCGGGGCTGCCCGGGGGGCGGGGCCCAGCTGGAGAAACCCCCCCCCGGCCGGGCCCCCCCGCACAGACCCGCCCCCCCGGGGAGCAGCAGCGGCTCAGGCCGGGCCGGCTCACGGGGAGGCGGCGGCAGCAGCAGCTTTGTTCTCCCGCCCCCAGCGGGGCTCGCACGGAGCATGCGCAGTAACAGCTGCTGGACCCCTTCCTTCCCTGGGCTGGAGAGAGCGGAAGCGGCCCCGGGGCAGGCTGGGAGATGTAGTTCCTGACTCTCCCCGGAGTGGAAGTGATGTCAGCGGGGGAGCCGGAGCCGGGCTGCGAAGGAGCGTTGGGCGCTGCGGCTCTGCCTGGCTCGCGCGGGGCCGTTGGAGCCTCTCCCGGGCCGGAGAAGGGTTGGTGACGTTGGGGCTCTGGGCATGCGCAGATCGCGGCGGGAGAGCCCTTCATTAACCGTGGCTGGGGGGGGCAGGTGACCCCCCCGAGGAGCGGGGAGAGAAAGGGGGGGGGCTGAGATCCCCTCGGATTTACCGCTGCCCCCTCCCGTGGGGACCCCCCTCCTCCCCCGTCCTGCCCCCTTTCTCCCTAGAGAGCCACGAGCAGCGCCCAGGGTGACCCCCCCTCCCCCAACCCCTGAGAAGTTCCCTGTCCCCCCCCCCCCGATTGTGTCCCATTTTCTCTCCCCTTCGCCAGTGGCCAGTTCAGGTCTCAGGTTTGGGGGGTTTCGCCCATTTCCACCTGCAGGGATTTGTCCTTGTGCGGGTGGGAAATGGTTCCCCCCAGTGATTCCTGAGCTGGGCAGAGGGTGAATGGGCAGAGGCTGGGGGGGCCCTGAGACAGGGACACCTCTGGGCTGGGCTGGGGGGGCCACTCTCTGCTGGCAACGGGGCCTGGGAAGGGCCAGGAAGGGGAGGGTGGAGACGGCCCAACCCCAGGTTTCCCAGTCCCAGCTACTTCCACCCCCCCATCACCTGCTTGTCACATTCCCAGACCCCATTGCCAGCCCCTCCCCACTGATAGTGACTTTGTGACTCCAGCCCCACTCCTGTCCCCTGTGAAAAGATATCACCCAGGGATCCCTCCTGTCCCCTGTGAGTGTGAGGCAAGAAGAATCCATCCCGTTCTGTTGTTGATTCAATATCCCTGTATAATCCCCTCCAATTTCCCATCTTTTCTCTTCAACTGTTAAATGATGACACAAAATCTCCCAGAGGTTGGTGCTTCTCTCTTATATTGGCAAATATTTAGTTTATGCCCCATTTTCTCCTCAGTTCTGAAATACTGATATCTAATGCTCAAAAATCTTCCCCCTTTTCTCCCCAGGTGTCTGACTGAGATCAGGGCTCTTATCGTACTGAGCGTGGCCCTGTTCTGACAGCTGCTGCAGAGACCCCAACTGAGATCTGGGCCCTGTTCTGCCAGGCGCTGAAGAGACCCCAGGTGAGATCAGACCCCACTGTTGTGCCAGGTAAAACTGAGACCTGGACCGAGATCACGGCCCCCCTTGACGCAGGTAGCGAACCACTGCGACCCAAACCGCTGCCTCCATTGTGCTGGGCACTACAGAGACCTCGACTGAGATCTGTGTCCCCGTTGAGTCTGGCACTGCACTGACCCCGACCCAGATCACGTCGCACCACTATACTGGGCACTGCACAGACTCTGATAGAGATCCTGCCCCCACATTTTGCCAGATGCTGCAGGGCCCCTAAACAAAATCCGGGATCCTGTAATGCTGGGAGTTGCAGAGTCCCCGACTGAGATCAGGCTTCCTGTTGTGCAGGGCTCTGCACAGACACTGACCAAGATCAGGGTCCCCATTGTGACAGGTGCTGAACAGACACCAAGGGTATCTCTACCCTGCCATTAAAACCCCCCAGCTGGCCCATGCCAGGTGACTCAGGCTCACAGGGCTCAGGCGAAGGGGCTGTTTAATTGCAGTGTAGGTGTCTGGGCTCGGGCTGGAGCCAGGCTGTAGGACCCTGCGAGGTGGGAGGGTGCCAGACCTTGGGCTGCAGCCCCAGCCGGAACGTGGACACCACAATTAAACAGCCCCACAGCCTGAGCCGTGTGAGCCCAAGTCAGCGGGCACGGGCCAGCCGCCAGTGTCTGACTGCAGTGTGGACATGCCCACAGGGACAGAGAGGCCTTGCCCCAAAAAGCTCAAAGGCTAAATAGGCCAATGGTGGGAGGCGACTCTCCATTTTACAGATGGGGAAACTGAAGCTCAGAGAGCTGAAGTAATTTGCTCAAGTTTGCGTGGAGAATTTGGGGCAAAACTCGGAACTGAACCCAGATTGTTTGAATTCTTGCCTCTCCTCTTAACCCCAGGCCCAGCGTGTGTGTGTGCAGCGTTGTTTTGGTCAGTGTTTGCCTTGCATTGGCTTCCAAGGGAGACTGTGGAATTTCCTTCACTGGAGGTTTTTAAGACCAGGTTAGAGATACACCAGTCTGGGAATGTCTAGGGATACTTGGTGTTAGGGGGCTTAGTCCTTCACCCTCTCACTTCCCTGGTCCTTCTTGCATGAATAGAGAGCAACAATACCCATAGTCCAAAGGCGCAAACAATTTGATGTTTATTGGGGTGAACTTCCAGGAATCATGATTCCAGTTTCCTTCCTCAGTGTCCCCCTTCCCAGCTCTGACACCACAGAGCCTTGCCTGTGTCCCTGTTCCTAGTCCCATCCCCTGTTCCCATTTCCCCCTTTAGCAAAACATGATCCCAGTTCCCCCAGTCCCTGTTCCCATTTCCCCACCCCCTTTACTTCCTGATTGACTGCAGACTATATAGTAAAACCTGAGTTTTGCTTAGCTATATCTTAACCAGTCATTTTACTGAAATTTAACTATCCAATCCTAACATGGTTATTTAACCAATTATATTCCACCACCTTCATTGGTTTACACCCAACAAAATTAATTATAACAGCAGACAGAAACAATCACAGAGCCAGACAGAGACCATGCAAATAAACATACAAAACAATACAGAAGTGAGGATTTCACAACTACATTTATACAGACATAAGGGTTTTACAGCTGTGTCTATTGATAAGTGAGTTCTTGCCAGACAGGACGCTATCAAACCAGGTTTCCTTTTACATCTTCTAGGCTCTTCTCTTTCTCTGGAGCTGATAGAAATATCAGGGCAGGATCGTATTCCTAACAGCCCAATAGCACCTTATTTCAATGTGACTAGTTTGGAATGTGAGGATGTGACCAGACACTTCCCAGCGTATGGCTGCCTAACTACATCTTGGCTGAAGGCCTTAGCCTGTCGCAGTAAGAGAAGGCCATTCCACAGACAGTGATCTTTGATTCCTTCTTTTATACCTCTGTAACTAGCGAAGTGATAAGAATACACCTACATTCTTAAAGTACAGGCCTTTGCAGACAGGCCTGAATAGCTCTATCCTAACACTCCACCCCCTTTTTTTTTTTTCCTTTTGGGATCCTCCTGCCCAGGTATCCCTGGAAAAGCACAGGACAGATGGCGACACATTTTCTGATAGGGCCAGGCATCAAGGTGGAAGGTGTCGCTATTCCATTTGTCCCACTGCCCCTTGTGTAGTACCGTGCCCTGCACCTTCTCTCCTACGGGCATACCACACCTAGTCCAATTAGTGTCCCAGACTTCCCATTATATTGGGTCCGGGTTGCCTTGCACACTGCAGGGTGGGAAGGGCTTACTACATTACTTATAGGTTATCTGCATATGCAGCGTAACACAAGTATTGTTAACAATATACAGTGCACAGCAACACCGAGTCCTGACCACTGCAGTATGGTCCCACGTCCGAGCCATGACCGAAACACTGCCTCTCCTCCTTCGACAGGGTCAAGATCTTAATGTGTCCAGTTGCTGGCAGCTGCAGCAAGCTGCCCCTGCAGGTTTTACGTGCTTTTGTCCATATTATAAGTCCATTGACTGTCCACAGAGAAACGGGTTATTGTCCAAACCAACGTAACCACTTGGTATGGAATCAGGCCATATGCCCTGGTTCAGTTATTCACAGCAATAAGATTTACAGATCTATTTGTGCACCAAAGTCCAGATAGCAGCATGTAGATGTGTGTAGTTTGGTGGGGGGTGGTTTAATTGTGCCCCCAGAAATATGTACATTTCCAGCAAAACCCCTCCTACACAGTACACCCAATTGTCCACCCCTTGCCATAGGCCATTGATCCTGCTCCTGCATAGTCATAGGAGAGGGGCACAGCCAAACATTTTCTTTGATGTGCACCATTTTTCACACCCCTCCATTGATTCCCAGTGAGCTCCTCCCCTTCTCATTATTCCCATAGGGCTTGTAGGGCCCACCTTAGTTGCCGTTCTATTTCCAGGCACCATAGTAGCCATTACCCAGGTGCTGGCCTCCCAGTTGAGCATTTTGCATTCCCACACACCTCTTCCTCTCCCCCCAGGTCAGCCTTTTGAAGCCATCCCCCACTCACCTCATGCTAGCAGCAAGACCAACACCACAGACAAACAACACAAAACATAGATCCATTGTATTCTGGGTTATTCTTCCGCTGGCGCCAGCATGGTTGTAGAGTGTCTGAAAAACAAAGAAACAATTTCCACCCCCCTGGTGGGGATAGATTATTTCTTAATAATACCAATTCCTTTTACAAATTTCCTTGCTAATTGCAGGAAAAACAGGAGAATTACCTCCAGGCTGTCCTTATTTTGTTCTATAGTCAGGCTAGTGAATTACCCCACTCACTGGTCATTTATGAAATTTATGAGGTGGCGTGCCTCAGTTTCCCACAGCTTCAGATTTCTGCTCTGTACACACACACTCTCTCTCTCTCTCTCTCTCCTTAGGGTTAACCTGTCCCCCTTATTTTCAGACTTGACTTGTTTTTTCACCTCCCTTTTCTGGTGAAAAGAGGTCTTCTAGTAGCTTGTTTGCTGACCAGATGCATTCATTATTCTCAGGTTCTTTGTGCTGCAAATGGGAGTTTCCTCCTTCTCCCATCAACTGGGTAATTTGCATCCACACAGAGTCTTTCTTAGCTTGCCTCTGGATTCAAAGCTATCAGCAGCTCAGAGACTGTTTCAAAAGGGACACATTTCACTTCCACCGGGATTCTTATTACTCTTCACTTTCCTCTTCTGCTCCAAAACACTGCTCAAAAGATCTGAAAAAGCAGCACAATCTACTATGGTTCCTTTTGGAGCCCTAACAGGATTTTAATTAAGTGCCATGTTTTGTTTGCATTTCTTTTACCCCTTTTCCAATATACACTGCACCCCCCACCACTTGCTAGTCACATTCCCAGACCCCACTGCCAGGCCCTCCCCACTGATAGTGACTTTCTCACTCCAGCCCCACTCCTTTCCCCTGTGAAAAGACATCACCCAGGGCTCCCTGCCGGCCATGTGAGTGTGGGGCAAGAAGAATCCATCCCATTCTCTTATTGATTCAGTATCCTTGTATAATCCCCTCAAATTTCCCATCTTTTTCTCTTGAGCCTTTAAACGGTGACACAAAATCTCCCAGATGTTGGTGCTTCTCTCTTATATTGGCAAATATTTAGTTTGTGCCCCATTTTCTCCTCAGTTCTGAAATACTGATATCGAATTCTCAAAAATCTTTCCACATTTCTCTCCAGGTGTGTGACTGAGATCAGGGCTCTTATCGTACTGAGCGTGGCCCTGTTCCGACAGCTGCTGCAGAGACCCCAACTGAGATCTGGGCCCTGTTCTGCCAGGCACTGAAGAGACCCCAGGTGAGATCAGACCCCACTGTTGTGCGAGGTAAAACTGAGACCTGGACCGAGATCATGGCCCCTCTTGTGCCAAGCAGCGCACGACTGCGACCCAAACCGCTGCCTCCATTGTGCTGGGCACTTCAGAGACCTTGACTGAGATCTGTGTCCCCGTTGGGTCTGACATTGCACTGACCCTAATGAAGATCACACCCCACCACTGTACTGGGCACTGCACAGACCCTGACAGATCCTGCCCCCACATTTTGCCAGTTGCTGCAGGGGCCCTAAACAAACTCAGGGATCCTGTAATGCCGGGAGTTGCAGAACCCCCGACTGAGGTCAGGCCCCTGTTGTGCAGGGCTCTGCACAGACACCGAGATCAGGGTCCCCATTGTGACAGGTGCTGAACAGACACCAAGGGTATCTCTACCCTGCCATTAAAACCCCCCAGCTGGCCCATGCCAGGTGGCTCAGGCGAAGGGGCTGTTGAATTGCAGTGTAGATGTCTGGGCTCGGGCTGGAGCCAGGCTGTAGGATCCTGCGAGGTGGGAGGGTGCCAGACCTTGGGCTGCAGCCCCAGCCGGAACATGGACACCACAATTAAACTGCCCCACAGCCTGAGCCGTGTGAGCCCAAGTCAGCGGGCACGGGCCAGCCGCCGGTGTCTAACAAGTTTGCATGGAGAACTTGGGGCAAAACTGGGAACTGAATCCAGATTGTTTGAATTCTTGCCTCTCCCCTTAACCCCAAGCCCAGCGTGTGTGTGTACAGCGTTGTTTTGGTCTGTGTTTGCCTTGCATTGGCTTCCAAGGGAGGCTGTGGAATTTCCTTCATTGGAGGTTTTTAAGACCAGGTTAGAGATACACCAGTCTGGGAATGTCTAGGGATACTTGGTTCTGCCTCAGCACAGGAGGCTGGAGTAGACGCCCTCTGAAGATCCCTTCCAGGCCTACATTGAAATAATTCTCATTTGTGTGTGTCCTGTTCTACGCTGAGCTGTTTTGCATGGTGCCATTTGGAACTGTGATCGCACCATGTTGTGTAGCAGTTTTATGATGAATTGTTTTGCCTCAGCTTGTTTGGTGCCTGTGCTGTGTTGGTTTGAGTTGAGCTATTTTCCATTGTCTGCTTTTGCCCTAGGATGTCATCGTTTGTATCGTGTTGCTTTCTTCTCCTTTGTATTGTCATTTTATGCTGTGGAGTGTACGTTGTGTTCCCCCCCCCCCGAATTGCCTGACATTATGTTGTGGTGGGTTTTATTCTGTATGTTGGGTTTTTATATGTATATATCGCATCGCATCCTAGACATGTAGGGCTAGATAAGACCTCAAGATGTCATCAAGTCCAGCTCTCTCTGCCGAGGCAGGACCAAGTATCTGGAGATTATCTCTGACAGAGCTTTGTCCTACCTGTTCTTAAAAACTTCCAGGGAAAGAGACTCACCAGCCCCCCTTGTAAGACTATTCCAGAGCTGAACTGCCTTAGCTCTGGGGACACCCACACAGACTGTAGTGGTGAGCAGCTCTGGAGAGAGAGGAGACCTCAGTGAGTGGCAGCTGGGTAAAGAGACCGAAGTTGGGAGGAGAAACATTGAAGTGTCCAAGGACACCCAGGCTGTCCGTGATGGAGCTAGAACTAGATCCGAGTTCTAGTGCCACCGTACTGCTGTTTTGGGCACTGAAGGTCTGTGCCATCTTGGTGTTTTAGGCACTGGTGCAAACCCTTAGTACAGACAGAATTTACACTAGTGCACTCTGGCACTGGTGCACCATGTCCCTGTTTGAAGGTTTGAGGTGGGGGCGGGGGGCAGTGACCTCCCTGAGTCCTGGGGCTGGCTGACCAGTGCAGCTGGTAAGGGAGGGGCAGCAGTGAGTGCTGGAGGTATGAGCCAGGAGCACAGCCCCACAGGGCTGGACACTGACTTCTCCTGACCCAGGGGACACCCCCCAGCGAGGTGGTTTGTCCAGGGATGCACAGGCTGTCTTGGCAGGGCAGCTCAGCTGCAGTCCCTGCACACCTCTTCCTGCAGCCTAATACAGTGTGCTCGGGGGACCTTCCCAAGCTGCGGGTGACGGGGCTCTGGAGCTAACAGGGTCTGTTCCTGGATCTGTCACAGACCTGTTCAGTGACCGTGGGGAAGTCACAGCCCCTCTCTCTGTAACGCTGTCTCCAGTGACTCGAGAACACGAGCACCAGCCTCAGGCAGACTGGTAAGAAGCAGGGAACAAACCCCAAATTGGGTGTGAGGTCTGTATGGAGATTTCACCAACCAAGAATCCAGTGTAAACGCTTCAGGCTCTGTAACAGCATTAACATGGAATCACAGACAGTCCTCTTGGGTGATCCCATATATCTTTCTGACCCCTGGTTGAGAACCCCTCCCTTACCCCACGAGTCACAGCGATGTTCAGGTTACTGCCAGGCCCAAAGGACCAGTCACTTCCTTAGGTCAATTGAATCTTAGATCTTCCAACAAAGACAACACTTGTAGCCAGTCCTGTCATAACCTGTATTAAGACTTATTTAAAAGGAAACGAGAGTTGTTTACAAAGTTAAAGCAGGTAATCCTATAGATGCAGACGAGTTGCAGTCTTAGATTTCAAAGGTAATAGAAGCTTCTATAATAAGCAAGCTCTGCATATTCTTTAGGACTAACCCTGGCTAAGTAGCTGGGGATCTCTTGCTTATGCCAAGAAACTTTTCCCCCCAGAGTCCAAGCAACATACAGATCATCAGTTCCTTCTGCATGGGGTTTTTTATCCCCTTCCTACAATGTGCTCTGCGCTGGAAACTCAGCTAATGGGAAGTCAAGAGCACAACAACAGTTTTTTGTGTCTTCGTTAACATCCCATAATAGTCTCTCTGATGTTGATGGACCTTTCCTGCCAGGCAGGGTGTAATGCAGTCTGTTGCCAATCAACACTTTGCACAGGTAAAGTCTCTCTCCTGTCTGGTGATTTACAGAGGCTCACAATGCAACTAGTCAGATGTTAACCCAGGCAGCAGCTCACAAGCATTCAATGAAGTGTAAACACTAAACACATTCTTATGTTCACAGTCTGTCTGAGGAGTATCTACTCATTGGGACTCGCTGGGGAGCCACAGAAAGAAACAAGATGTGCTGAGGCAAGAAGGCCCAGTCTCAGCGCCCCCGGGGTCATGCTTCCCAAAAGCTAAAACTAGTCCCAGCCCATGAAAGGGGCACTCCCTGGAGAGACTGTATAAAGGCTGGAGCATCCAACAATTTTGTAAACCTGAGAGAGCTGCCTTGGGGACAGTGACAGGGAGAATCCCCAGAGTGACTCCTTTGATTCTGCTCGTCTCTGGCCTTTGGTTCATGGAATCACAGAACTGGAAGGGACCTCGAGAGGTAGCTAGTCCAGTCCCCTGCCCTCAAGGGGGGATGAAGTATTATCTAGACCAGGAGTGGCCAACCTGAGCCTGAGAAGGAGCCAGAGTTTACCAATGTACATTGCCAAAGAATCACAGTAATACGTCAGCAGCCCTCCATCAGCTCCCACCCCCTGCTCCCAGCGCCTCCCACCCATGGGAAGCCACACTAATCAGCACCTCTCCTTGCACCTCCTGATCAGCTGTTCACACTATGCAAGACACGGGGGGGGGGGGGGAGGAAATGGAGCAAGGGCTCTGCAGGCTCAGGGAAGGGGTGGAGTGGAGGCAGGGCCTGTACCTGAGTAGTGAGCACACCCAGCACACTGGAAAGTTGGTGCCTGTAGCTCCAACCCTGGAGTTGGTGCCTATACAAGGAGCCGCATATGAAATTCTAAAGAGCCACATGTTGGCCACCCCTGATCTAGACCATCCCTGAGAGGTGTTTGTCCAGCCTGCTCTTAAAAATCCCCAATGATGGAGATTCCACAACCTCCCTAGGCAATTTATTCCAGTGCTTAACCACCCTGACAGTTAGGGAATTTTTCCTAATGTCCAACCTAAACCTTCATTGCTGCAATTTAAGCCCATTGCTTTTTGTCCTGTCCTCAGAGGTTAAGAAGAACAATGTTTCTCCCTCCTCCTTGAAACAAAATTTTATGTACTTGAAAGCTGATCATATCTTCTCCAGACTAAACAAACACAGTTTTTTCAGTCTTCCCTCATAGGTCATGTTCTGTAGACCTTTAATCATTTTTGTTGCTCTTCTCTGGACTTTCTCCAATTTGTCCACATCTTTCCTGAAATGTGGCACCCAGAACTGGACACACTACTCCAGTTGAGGCCTAATCAGTGCGGAGTGGAGCGGAAGAATTACTTCTCGTGTCTTGCTTACAATACTCCTGCTAATACATCTCAGAATTATACTTGCTTTTTTTGCAACAGTGGAAGACTGTAGACTCATATTTAGCTTGTGATCCACTGTGACTCCCAGATCCGTTTCTGCAGTGCTCCTTCCTAGGCAGTCATTTCCTGTCTTGTATGTGTGGAGCTGTTGTTCCTTCCTAAGTGGAGTACTTTGGATTTGTCCTTATTGAATTTCATCCTATTTACTTCAGACCATTTCTCCTGTTTGTCCAGATGATTTTGAATTTTAATTCTATCCTCCAAAGCACTTGCAACCCATCCCAGCTTGGTATCGCCCACAAACTTGATAAGTGTAACAGAGAGACTCTGCTGCTGGGAGGGTGTCACCTGTCTCGGAGGGTTACACCCTGGTGGGAGGGGGCTAGGCCTGTACTGGAATAAGGTCACTCTGTGCTTCACAGTGTGTCAGAACCTAGAATGTCCATTAGCAGGGAACAATGCTGGGGGGAATCGACATGTGGAAAGGACAGAAACCCTGTCTGAATTCTCTCACATTGCCCTTCTCGCCCTGGCAGGCTACAGAATAACGTCCACGTTTCGCCCCAAATCATCCCCTCCTCCCAGGTGGAAGGAAATGGCTGCAATGGAGCTCGCTCGGGTAAGGGATTATCAGACAACTGCTTGGAGGGAGAGGAGCAGTAAATGTATAGGAGGGTGGGAGGCAGGAACTATCTAGGGTGCGGAATGGGAGGGGACAGGATGTGACAAACCTGCTGAGACTTGTGTACTCTAGGGTGTGATGGGTTGTCACCCCGGGGTGCAGTCTGGGGGGCTTCTGGGAACCGCTGTGCCCTCTAACCCTCAAGCTGGGCTGGCCCTTCTCACACTGCTTTGCTGGAGATTCAGCCAGCCTCTCCAGGCCCTGTTATCACCCAACACGACAGCAGGTGGCGGCATACACCCAACTAAGCTACCTGAGTGTTTTACCTGAGCCACTCAAGGACAGATAGACGACAACAGCCAATTTCCCAGCGATAACTGTTAGCAAACAGATCAAAGCAGATTACTTAGCAAATAACCAAAAACTCAAACCAAGCCTAACATACTAGATGGATAGAATTTGAATTAGCAATTTCTCACCCTGACTGATGATACAAGCAGTCCACCAAGTTTCCACACACAAGCTAGAAATCCCTTTACCCTGGGACCAGCACGTTCCCCAGTTCAGTCTTTGTTCCTGAGGTGTTTCCAGGAGTTCTCTTGTGTGGGGAATGAGGCCAAGAGATGATGTCACACCCCACCTTATGTAGCTTTTCCATATGGCAGGAACCATTTGTTCCAAACTCAGTTCCCAGTCCAGTTTGTGGGAAAATACAGGTACCAAAATGGAGTTTAGTGTCATGTGGTCTGGTCACAGGCCCTGCCATGGCCTGCTGAGTCATAGTAGCCGCGACTCATAGGCTGGCTGAAACAATCACAGGAAGGTTAAGCTCTTCCACGGTCCATTGTCTTTATTGATGAGCCATGAACACTGTCTGGCTTCTTTGTTGTACCTGAAAGGCTCGTTGTGGGTGTTACCCAGAGTAAGCACATTTGAAATACAGGTACAGAGTCAATATCCATAACTTCAGATACAAACATGATACGTGCACACAAATAGGACAGTCATATTCAGCAAATCCTAACTTTTCCTAACTGTTCTTTGTGAAACAGGAAATAACCCTCCAGCCAGGGCTGGGAAAACTTCCCAGACTCCCAGTGCTGAAACCTGAACCTACTGACACTTCATTAGTTACCACCAACACCGATCTTTGTGGCAACTGCAAACTTTATCAGTGATGATTTTATGTTCTCATCCAGGACATTGATAAGAATGTTAAATAGCACAGGGCCAAGAACCAATCTTTGTGGGAACCCCCTAGAAAGAAATCTACTCAAGCATGGTTCCCCATTTACATTCATAGTTTTTAATCTATTTAATGTATGTTGTGTTTATTTTGTATCTTTCTAGTTTTCTAGTCAAAATGTTGTGCTGAACCAAGTCATATGCCTTACAGAAGTTTAGGTATATTACATCAATACTATTAGTTGCAACCAAACTTTTTGATCTCATGCAATAAGGATATCCAGTTACTTTGATTGGATCTGTTGTCTCTGAACCTTTTTAATTGGTACTAATTATATTACCCTCCTTTCATTCTTTATTAATTAAATCCATATTCGCTGTTCCATTATCTTGCCCAGTATCAGACTAACACTCTTGTAATTAGCTGGGTCATCTCTTTTAACCTTTTAAAATATTGGCACAGCATTAGTTTTATTCCAGTCTTCTGGAATTTCCCCAGTGTTCCAAGTCCTAATTAAAATCAACATTAACAGTCCTCCACACTCCTCCACCAGGTCTTTCAAAACTCTTGGATACAAGTTATCTGGACCTGCTTATTTAAACATGTCTAACTGTAATAGCTGCTGTTCAACATCCTCGTGAGTTATTGTTGGGCTGGAAAGACTGTCAGCGTCAATGTCTTATATGACTTACATCTCCAAATCCAGGAGAGAAATATTTATTGAACACTTTTACCTCTTCTGCATTATTTTGATAATTCTGCCATTTCCATCTAGTAATTTACCACTACCATTGTTAGGGATTAAGTTTGTACTTAATATACTTTTTAAAAACTACCTTCTTATTTTCATTAATTGGTCATTGATTTCTGATAGCTTCCCTTGCCAACTTTCTACAATTCTGACTTTCTAACTTCTATTCTTTACTATTAACTTCCCCTTTCTTCCATATATTTTATTTGGAGAGTGTTGGGATTCCTACCAGGGAACAACCAGCATGGTCCAGAGACAGCCCCATCTCCTGTATCAAGCTCTGGCTAGTGGGTATGTGATAAATGTGATGACCCTACCTCCATCTGTCAGTTGGGAGACACAAAGGTTCTCTCTTTTCACCCTCTGATGCTGCCTGGCTCTTCTAGGCAAGGTGGGGTGGGACTCTGTTAACATGTGCCCCCCGGAGCTTCCATTTACCTGGTGCTGCTGTTCCGTGAATAGTGGGGCTGTGAGTGGAGCAGCGGGTCCTGAATGTTGGACTCTTGCTCTTTCAGGGGCCGGTGACCTTCGAGGAGGTGGCTGTGTATTTCACCAGAGAAGAGGGGGCTCTGCTGGACCCCACTCAGAGAGCCCTCTACAGGCATGTCATGCAGGAGAACTATGAGATGGTGATCTCGCTGGGTAAGGAGTCCTGTCCCCTGGGTTATTAGAAGCTGTGTTGTCTCTAAAGAACCTGAGAATACCTTTATTCATCATACAAGTTTTGACAAGTTTTCTTGTCTTCCCCCCCCCCCCTTTTTGCCTCATCTCCCACCCACTATTATCATTTTTGTCATGTGCCTTTTTGGTGCCGTCAGTCATTTTAAAATTGCATTTCATGTATCCTTATTGGCTACATTAATAACTGCAGCTTTCATGCCTTTCCCTCATTTTAAGAGGAAAATACACCGCCTGTAGAATTCTAAATTGAGTAAATAGGTGTATGACTCATGCCTGGCTTGTGTGACAGTCAGATGAGCTCCTCTTTTGATAGGAGAGCGTATAATGTTGCCATTCAGGACCCCACGGGTGAAGGGAGAACAGAGCTGTGGGAGGGGAGGAGAAGGGGGGAGTAGATAATTGTGGGGTGCCAGGACATGGGGAGGGTGTGTGCAGGGTTAGAGCTAAGAAGCAGCAGGGAGGGACAAGGTAGTGAGAGGTGAAGAGGGAACACAAGACTCTCCCAAGGTGCTGGGAGGTGTTGCTGGCTGAGAGTAATGGGAAGAAGTGGAGAGGAGTGTGGAGGAAGGGCACCGAGGAAGTGGCTCATTGTCAGGTGCTGAAGCTAAGTGGTCTGTCCTTGTGGAAGAGTGGGAGCCCTTGGGTGTCTAGTGCACTCAAGCGGCACCTCCCAAGGACTGTTTAAAAGCCAGGGCATTGCACAGATCCTATGGATCCATGACAGTGCCAGAGGTTAAGCTTTATGGGGAAAAGATATAAAACAAGAAAAGGATCTAAATGCGTGTTTACCATCGCTCCCTCTCAGTCCTCATGGGAATCCCTGATCTGTTCCAAAGTGTATTAAAACCTTCCTTAAAGGCTTATCTCTTGGTTATCAGGTCATGTCAGTTTTGTTAGAGGGTTTTCCCTTCACCCTCTCTCTTCTCTGGTTCTTGTCACACAGACAGCAAGCAGCAAAAGACCAGAAGTCTGAAGCACAGATAATGCAATGTTTATTGGGGTTATTTCCAACCAAGCATGTTCCACTACCCTAATTAAATTACACCTAGAAAAATTAATTATGCAGCAGACAGAAACAATTAGAGAACCAGACTGATTAACAAGGTAAAAGTGGGGACCATAAAGATAAAACAATACAGAAATGAGGGTTTCACAACCACAACCATTGATAAGGGATTTCTTGCCAGACAGGATGCTATCAGGCTGTTTTCATTAACCATCTTAAGATCTGTTTCTTTATCTGGTGGTGATGGGCGCTATCAGGACAGGATCGACTTCCTAACAGCCCAGTTGCACCTTATTTCAGTGTGACGGGTTTGGGATGTGAGGATGTGACCCTTCGCTTCCCAGCTTATGGCTGCCCCTGCTGCTTAGCCAAAGGCCTTAGCCTAAGAACAAGGCCTCAGCCTAGCCTAGTGAGAGAAGGCCCAGACACAGGCAGACTGAGATTTTGATTCTTAGCTAGTTACAGGGGTATAAAGACAAAGTGATAAAAATACCCCTAAGTTCTTAAAGTCTAGGCTTTACAGGCAGGCCTGGATATCTCTATTCTAACAGTGGGTTCTAGCCCTTCCCCCGTTCTGTGTCTGTCTTGTCTATTTAGATCAGGGGTCGGCAACCTTTCAGCAGTGCTGTGCCGAGTCTTCATTTATTCACTCTAATTTAAGGTTCCGTGTGCCAGTAACACATTTTAACGTTTTTAGTAGGTCTCTTTCTATAAGTCTATAATATAGAACTAAACTATTGTTGTATGTAAAATAAATAAGGTTTTTAAAATGTCTAAGAAGCTTAATTTAAAATTAAATTAAAATGCAGAGCCCCCCCTCGGACCAGGGGCCAGGACCCAGGCAGCGTGAGTGCCACTGAAAATCAGTTCGCTGCCGCAGGTTGCCTAACCCTGATTTAGATTGTAAATTCTTCAGGGCATGGGCCATCTACTATTCCCTGTTTGCACTTTGCCTAGCACAATGGGGACCCACTGTTAGTTGGTCCTTAGGCACTAAGGTAGTGAATATGATTTGTTATAATAGTAACTCTCCTGCCTCTTTGAGCCAAGGAAGATGGCCTTGGGATGCGTAGCCTTATTTGGGATGTGTTAGTAATGTTGATTTGATTTATCAACTTAATTTAATGTGTATTGTAATTATTTTAATTAATTAATAATACGTAATCATTTATATTAATTAATATGGGTTTAGGCTCGCCAATTTGTTTGATCAGAAGATAAAAGTTCGTGTTTCGAATCAGGTTCCACAGAATTGATAAAGGGACCTTCGGGGGTATGACAGGAAGCTCACAGTGAGACAGATATAGTCATAACGACTTTTTATTAAACTCAATGAAATAGTAAGTAAATTGTAAGACAGGTAGAATTACAGAGTTACAATTGTATTACTGTTATTCAAGAGATGCATATGATAATACAATATTATGTGCTGCAAACTTTGGTTACTATTCACACTCTGTTTTGATAAACTGGTGTTGGCCTCACCTCTGGCGGTTCTGGTTTCACAGCTCTTGCAAGGGAAACTAATGTAAAGAGCTGTCAAAGCTACTTTGGAATTTACTTTTTAGCTCAACTAAATAATCTAATAAACAAATTAAAATAAAGTTGAGAGACCAAGCTTAGCCGAGTCCCTTTTGAACTTGAAAGTTCGAAAAGAAAATAAGTGCAGCCTATTACTGGTTAATAGCTGTCGTAGATGTATAGCATGAATACGTAGTTGAAGATGGTGAAGTGTAGAGAAGAAGGAGGAGGTCGAGGTGCGGGTAAAAAGAGGTATGTTACTTCTTTTTATAGCGAGGTAGGTTACCTTTTCTTATAGAAATAAATGCCGGAAATCCTTCCTCTTATGCCCAAATTTCAGTCTTCCCCCATAGAAATGTTAGGGTACGCTTACTCCATAGGCTAGTATGTGTGCGCGTATGGATGGCAGGTATCTGCGCACTTGTGGGGTACTTGTTCAGTCTGTGAGTACGACTTTGAAAAATCCCCTTTGCCATTCTTCATTGTCTGTTGGTCTAGGTAAAGGGTCTTAGACCTAAGCGTAGGCACTTTATTTGAGCATAGGAAAAACAGTTCCTTTTCTGGGTAAAAGGGCACAGGATATAGCTATGCTAACTTTGCTTTAACTTAAAATGCAGGGTTTTGGCCTGTAGGTTTCTTGTATTACAGCCAAATATATTTTTAATATGAATTAATAAACCTATCACAATACTGTACTTATAAGAAAAGAGATATTGATGCAGGCAAGCAGATGAATCTTGAGGGCTACAGATGTTACTGCCTAAAAATGAGATGGGGTTAAAACTATGAAATATTCTTTGTGACAAGTATCCCACAAATTCCACTGACCTCCCTTGTTTTCTTTGCCTGCAGTAGGGTTTCCAATTTCCAAACCTGATGTGATCTCACAGCTGGAACGAGGGGAAGAACCGTGGGTCCCAGACCTCCAGGGCTCTGAGAAAGAAGTGGTCCCGAGAGCTGCCTTCACAGGTGAGGAATTGGTTAAGCCAACTCAACAACTGCTTAGGAATGCAGGAAACATTTGGGATGCCCTACAAAGACCCTGTGGGCTCTCCAAGTTCAGGATTGTTCCCTGCAGATGTGGAATCATTATGGCAGATGTCACTCACGGCTTCCCTCCTATTCTGACTGACAACTGGCAGCAGGTCCCTCCCCGACCTCACTTTCCCCTGAGAGTTATGGTGCAATGAGGACCCAGAACTGATCCCTTCCTCTCTTCTCTGTGGAAGGGTTTGGGGAAAATCAGCTCCTGATAGGTTTGATCTCTCCCACATATATTTTGGTTTGTTCATCCCTTTTTCCATTCCTCTCTTTGACATTTCCTTTTTCTCAGGCACAGGGAGTGACCTATGTCTAGATTCTCTCTGTCTCCCATCCGGCGATGGGATGGTGAGTGAGAACGAGGAGGAGAAACCCCAGCAGGAAGACACTGTGCAAGTAGATCCACATTGGATGTTATCAGGAAGATCCAAAGGGAATGTTTCCAGGAGTTGTGCACTCCCAGAAAACACAAAATCCAGTGAGACTCAGCAGAGGCCAGAGGAAAACTACAGTAGCCACTCAGACCTTATTCCACGCAACAGAATCAACTTGGAAGAGAGACGCTACATGTGCCATGAGTGCGGGAAAAGCTTCAATCGGCGCTCAAACCTTATTACACATCAGAGAATCCACACTGGGGAGAAGCCCTACACATGCTCTGAGTGCGGGAAAAGCTTCAATCGGCGCTCAAACCTTATTACACATCAGAGAATCCACACAGGGGAGACGCCCTACACATGCTCTGAGTGCGGGAAAAGCTTCAGTCAGCACACAAGCCTTATTACACATCAGAGAATCCACACTGGGGAGACGCCCTACACGTGCTCTGAGTGCGGGAAAAGCTTCAGTCAGCACACAAGCCTTATTATACATCAGAGAATCCACACAGGGGAGACGCCCTACACGTGCGCTGAGTGCGGGAAAAGTTTCGGGTGGCGCTCTCACCTTATCAGACATCAGAGAATCCACACAGGGGAGACGCCCTACACGTGCTCTGAGTGCGGGAAAAGTTTCGGGCGGAGCTCTCACCTTATGAGACATGAGAGAATCCACACAGGGGAGACGCCCTACACGTGCCCTGAGTGCGGGAAAAGTTTCGGGCGGCGCTCTACCCTTATCACACATCAGAGAATCCACACAGGGGAGACGCCTTACACGTGCCCTGAGTGCGGGAAAAGCTTCAATCAGCACACAAGCCTTATTACACATCAGAGAATCCACACAGGGGAGACGCCATACACGTGCTCTGAGTGCGGGAAAAGCTTCGGGCGGAGCTCTCACCTTATCAGACATGAGAGAATCCACACAGGGGAGACGCCCTACACGTGCTCTGAGTGCGGGAAAAGCTTCAGTCAGCACACAAGCCTTATTACACATCAGAAAATCCACACTGGAGAGACGCCCTACACGTGCTCTGAGTGCGGGAAAAGCTTCAGTCAGCACACAAGCCTTATTATACATCAGAGAATCCACACAGGGGAGACGCCCTACACGTGCGCTGAGTGCGGGAAAAGTTTTGGGTGGCGCTCACACCTTATCAGACATGAGAGAATCCACACAGGGGAGACGCCCTACACGTGCCCTGAGTGCGGGAAAAGTTTCGGGCGGCGCTCTACCCTTATCACACATCAGAGAATCCACACAGGGGAGACGCCCTACACGTGCCCTGAGTGCGGGAAAAGCTTTAATCAGCACACAAGCCTTATTACACATCAGAAAATCCACACAGGGGAGACGCCCTACATGTGCTCTGAGTGCGGGAAAAGCTTCAGGCAGAGCTCACACCTTATCAGACATGAGAGAATCCACACAGGGGAGACGCCCTACACGTGCTCTGAGTGCGGGAAAAGCTTCGGGCGGAGCTCTCACCTTATCAGACATGAGAGAATCCACACAGGGGAGACGCCCTACACGTGCTCTGAGTGCGGGAAAAGCTTCGGGCGGAGCTCTCACCTTATCACACATCAGAGAATCCACACGGGAGTAGCCCTACATGTGCTATGAGTGTGGGAAAAGCTTCAATCGCGCACAAGCCTTATTAGACATCACAAAATCCACATGAGAGAGAACTGTTATAAATCCCTTGACTAGGGCTGGCCAAAGTTTTGTTTTTTTAATCACATTTGCTAATTCCCACATAGTGATATTTGCACCATCTTCACCGTGGTGTCTCAGCTCCACCAGATCAGTTGCCTGCTTCTGCCTTTTGCAGCTCACCCTTCTTTGGGGTCAGTCCTGTGATCTTTTCTATCAACTCCTTTCTTTTGAGTCGAAGGAGTGTGTGTCCCTCCTGCCAGGAATGTTCATCAGCTCCAGGTGGGAGAGAGGTTTGATCCCAACAAGCTACACTGAGGCAAAAAGTACCTGTGCCTGACATCCACTAGGGCTGTACATGGCGTTGGCTGCTCAAGTTAGTGATCGTAATGTAAACATTTGTAGGGCAGATGCAGCCCAGGTGCAGGGGTTGGCATTAGCTTTCCCCTTGACCTGACCTAAACTCCATCACTTTTCCTAGTCTAAACAAACCCTGAGCATCACGGTTGTACTGTTCCCCCATTTCACAGCAATTGTTAGTCATCGAGTTCTCCCTTGGGGAACCAATTGTTTCATTCCCAGTTGCTCTGATGTTGCTTCAGGTTGTGCTGGGGAGCAGATATTTTTATTATCATTTTCCACACTTAAAATATATTGAACTATAACAAAGAGCAGGAACAGGGCAGGGATAGGGAAAAATGTCATTTCACCCATTGTAACAACAGACGTAGTTAGGGTAAGTCAGAGGGATTCCCTTATTCCCCATCACCATCCTCCTTCAATCCGTGCTAGAGCCTAAGAATCCTTTTCCTTTCCCCCGTTGTGGGATGGGAGACGTCCCAAAGTGCTCCCTGTGCTATAGCACATGGCTAAGCTCAGAGAATAAACCCCCAATAACCCCTGAGCTTTGCTTTTTGAATTCTGTGTTTCCGATTACTTCAAGCCTGGGCATTGTGATTATTTACCAGTTTCTCTAGCACTGTTCCTACCACTTTTTCTGTAACATTTTTTGTTTTTTATGGGACAGGGTTGTTGTTCCTTTGCCTAACCCCAACCTGGAAGGCCAGGGTGTCTGTTTTCTCTGGCCCCTCCCCAGAGACAAATCTGACAGGGTTGCACCTGCCAGGAGCAAACAAAAAGCCCCACCGGTCACACACACAAAGCAGATAGACACACACAAGACACAGAAGAAACTGAATTATTTGAGCTATCAACATTTCCACTTTCCCACAGCATGTTAGTTCTGAAGGTTGTTTTAATTTGTTTATTTTCTTGGAATCAGAACTGGGGAAAGAGACACTGGAGTCAGTGGAATAACAGCAGGAAGGGATAAGTCTCATGATTTGTCACTAACCAAAGGCTTTTTAAACAGAGCGATAATGTTACTGAATGGTCTGGCTAACCCTGCAGTTAGAAACAATCAGCTCTACGGGTGGTAAATTTACAGAGGCTCTGCTGCTGATCATGAAATAGAAGCACATTGCCTTTAAACAGCTGCTATTTCAATGCCTCTGGAAGTACAGAAAACAATGATCTGTGTTAAAGGAACGTTGCCATTTCTCAGAGCCCCAATTTCTATTGTGTGTGTACAGGAAGGTTTGAATGTGTAGCAGGTAGTTTAGTAAAGCTTAGCTATTTTATGTGTGTAACAGGCTCCTGCCCACCTCCAGCAGAGGTTTCAATCACATACGATGGCAACTTACCGAATGTCACACACATTAGTCCATCCCTCCCCATATTCAGTCTCTGACCGGAATGTTCGAATGAGGCAGAGAACTGGGAAAGTATCGCAGTAGGAATACATTAACAAGTGGGATTAATCAGAGCTGGGCTGCAGACAGAGCCTGGTCTAGAGCTGGTGAAGTGACAGGGACATGCTCCCGCTAGTGCCGGCTCTGAAATAACAGCAGAAGCAGATCGAAGAGAATGAGCTCATGGGCAGCTGCCCTGTCAGTGCATCACTCACCTGGCAGGTGTTACACAAAACACAGCACTTCCCCCCACTGCCACCACTTCATTATACTGGCCATGGAGCTGTTTGTCCTGCAGGACTTTGATCTCTCCGAGTGGTCTGTGGTGATTCATAACAGAGCCATTGGGGAGCAGGAGTCATCCCAATGGAAATCTCTGCACTTCTTTCTCAGTGTTACCTTCTTAGCCCTGGCTTTGGAGGTGACATTAGCCTTATCCTGTCTTGATTTTAGGTAGGATTGTGATCACCTTCTGGGGCTTGGCAGCTTAGAACTTTTGAGGGCTTTTCTCTGCCTTTTTGGTCCCCGCTGCAGTCAGTACATTCTAGACATGGGCATGGTGACCTCCCTGGGGATCTTGACAGCTTTAGCCAGCTTCTTGGTGGCTATTTTCCTGCTCACAGCCACTGTCGTCTTCTCATGCCTTGTCCTGGGGGCCCAGCTGCTGGTTGAATGGGAAGGAGCCAAAGTGCTGGTGACTTTAGCCCACACCAAGTGGCCTTTGCTCATCAGACTCCTGAACCCCAACTGGATGTGGTTCTTGTTCTTCTGCACAGCACAGCTCTGGAGAGGAGGGATCTGCAAATGTACATTCATATGATCCCTTTGTTTAATTGATGAAAACATAGACACTTAGAGGATTGGAACTGATTTCAGCTGATGGACAGGTTTGCTAGGTTTTTATGCATTTGGACAGTGAAATGTTGAGTGTTACATTCATTTCAAGCATCCCCGTATAGTGGAGCTCCTGAACATAATGGAGAATGGAAATGAAAATGTTTTCCCTTTTTTCAAAAATAAAAATAAAAAAATAAGAGGCCTATTAGAGAGAACTTGGATTTGAAGCAAGGACCACTTGATTTGCAGTCACACACTCTACCACTGAGCTATACCCCCATGAGAGCAGATACTTTCCCCATTGTAGCTGAAGCACATCAGTGATTCCAATAGCAGGGGCAGGTTCTCTCTGGGCACAGAGATTTTTCGGGGAGTTGGTGGCTCCTTTCTTTCCTCATCCTGGAGTAAACTCAGCTTTTTATTCCATGGTACATGTTTTATGGACTAACAACAGCAGCTTGAAGAAAGAGGAGAGTGAATATCTCACTCTCAGGGCTGAAGGTGGCCACGTCCCCTCTGTCTGACCGTTGCCATTGCAGGAGAGAAGGTTTCAATGGAATTGAATGCCCTGACTCAGCCTAGAGACACAGAAAGGTTTTGCTGTTCGTTGAACGGCAAAGGAAATAGTGTCTATATGTGAAACTGAGGAGGGACATGAAACGCCCACAGGGGGGTGCAATGCCCTAAGCTAAGGCAGGAGGGTGAAGGAATGGGGCTGAGGAATGACTGAAGTGGACTCACCTGGGATTGAAATGACATTTGTTTGTGTCGGGCAGTGAGAAATGTGACATTAATTCAGATGCAGGGTTGAAGCTTCTTTAGCTGCTTGTAGAACTTGAACTTGATTTCCCAGAAGGGAGAAAGGGAAAGTCTGGGGCGGCCATTAGTCCCTGGCTGGAGCAGTGTATGAAAAAGGCTCCAGAAACGCAGTTGGCAATTACAGGCCACTAAGGCTAATGTCAGTACCGGGCAAATTGGGTGGAATTGTAGAGCCCAATGATTAGACACATCGGTGAAGGGAATTTGCTGGGTGTAGCGGGTGGTTACCTGCTCCTGCCCTGCGGGGCTTGAAGCAGCCCAGGAGAGGGCTGGGGCTGGGGCAAGGAGCCTGGGCTGATTGGGGGAAGCAGGCTCAGCTGTGGCCATGCCCCAATCAGGCCCAGCTGGCCCCTAGAAGAGGCTGTGAGCCA
This sequence comes from Mauremys mutica, assembly GCF_020497125.1. Lineage (NCBI taxonomy): Eukaryota > Metazoa > Chordata > Testudines > Geoemydidae > Mauremys > Mauremys mutica. Next base: position 6,490,819 of record NW_025423255.1, read on the forward strand.
GGAGGTCAGTCAGTCTCCCTCTGTTTGTAGTGAGAGAAGGGCCTGGCTGCAGGGACCCAAGCAAGACACCTAGAGTGGGAGTAGGGCTGGGGAAGGGCCAGAGGAGCTGGGAGCTCTGGCCTGGAAAGCCCCAGGCTGCAGGCCTGACTATAGGCTGAATAGGTGCAGGGCTGCAATGGGGCAGCCCAGGGGGAAGCAGAGGCGGGAGGTCCAAACCCCTTTGCCTGTGGTGAGTGGCTCATACTGCAGTCTGCCCCAGTGAACGGGGGCTGGATGGAGACTGGGCAGTAGCCAAGACTGAGGTGAAGTGGGGATAGTGGGTGGAGATTCCCCTGGGAGGGGGAGACCCAGAACTGGGGGGGTACTGCCAGGGGGTACTGCCAGGGTAAAAGGGGCACCGGGGTCCTGGGAGGGCCAGAGGGCCAGCTGCGGTAAGGCGAATCACCAGCCTGCAGAGGGTGCTCTGACGGCTGGAGAGCTAATTCCCAAGACGACCAGCAGGAGGTGCCGCCAGGTGAGTCTGCCCCCGCTTACATTGGGGAAGAATTAACATGGTTTTTGTAAAGGAAAATCATGCCTCACGAATCTGCTATAATTCTTTCAGGGAGTCAACAAGCATGTGGATAAAGGTGATCCCGTGGATATAGTATACTTAGATTTTCAGATAACCTTTGATAAGGTCTCTCCCCGAAGGCTCTGAAGCAAAATGGGATAAGATGGAAGGTCCTCTCTGGGATAGGTAACTGATTCAAAGGCAAGAACGAAATGGTCTGATTTTCAGAATGGAGAGAGGTAAATAGTGGTGTCCCCCTGGGGTCTGTACTGGAACCAGCACTGTTCAACATACTCCTGAGTGATCTGGAAAAAGGGGTAAACTGAGGTGGCAACATTTGCAGATGATACAAACCAACTCAAGTTAGTTACGTCCAAAAGACAGTGCAAAGTGTGACAAAGGGATCTCACCAAACTGAGTGACTGGGCAGCAAGAAGGCAGATGAAATTCAATGTGGATCAATGCAAAGTAATGCACATGGGAAAGCATGATCCCAATTCTACATCTAAACTGATGGGGTCTAAATTAGCTCTTACAACTTAAGAAAGAGATCTTGGAGTCACTGTGGATACTTCTCTGAAAACATCTACACAATGAGCATCGGCAGTCAAAAAAGCCAACAAAATGTTGGGAAGTCCTTAGGAAAGGGATGGCTAGTGAGACAGAAATATAATATTGTGTGTCTATGAATCTGTGGTATGCCCACATCTTGAATACTGGAGCTGGTCCCCCATCTCAAAAAGATATATTGGAATTGGGAAAGGTACAGAAAAGGGCAACCAAAATGATTAGGGGTCTTGAACAGCTTCCATGTGAGGTGAGATTAATAAGACCGAGGAGAGTTTTCAGCTTGGAAAAGAGATGATTAAGGGGGGGCTAGGATAGAGGTCTATAAAATGATGATGGGTTTGGAGAAAGTAAATAAGGAAGTATCAGAGGGGTAGCCGTGTTAGTCTGGATCTGTAAGGAAGTGCTATTTACTCCTCATAACACAAGAACTAGGGTCACTAAATGAAAGGAGTAGGCAGCAGGTTTAAAACAAACCAAAGGAAGTATTTCTTCACTCAACACACAGTCAACCTGGGGAAACATTGCCAGAGGATGTTGTGAGGGCCAAGACTATAACAGGGTCCACCAAAGAACTAGATAAGTTGATGGAGGACGGGTCCATCATTGGCTATTAGCCAGGATGGGCAGGGATACAAAACCATGCTCTTGAAGTGTCCCCGGCCTCTGTTTGCTGGAAGCTGGGAATGGGCGACGGGATGGATCGCTTGATGATTCCCTGTTCTGTCAATTCCCTCGCGGGCACCTGGCATTGGCCACTGTGGGAGGATAGGATTCTGGGCTGGCTGGACCATTGGTCTGATCCAGTATGGCCGTTCTTATGACTAATAGAGGGCAGTCCCCACCAGCAATATTTATATTTGGGGCACTGAAAGGGCCAACTTTCCAAAGCTGACCCAAAGGTTTAGTAAAAGTGTTTTGGAGAAAAACACTAAACAGAACAATGCGAATGAAAACTGGGAGGTATTGTTTAAAGAGCTTGTTAGATGGGGCATAAGCCACATTGCCTAATTAGCTGAGCTTGCAATGGCCTTCCACTCAACTCCCTGACATTTATCCGTCTGCAAATGTGGTACCCATTTTAAAACCTAGATCCAATCAATTACAACATGTCCGGGAAGATTCTAGGCATCAATGATCTGATCATTGGGTTGATGGCGGTAAACAAGAGCTTCCCATAAGGCTCCCTCCCTCCCTCTTCCCAAGAGCCACCCTCATCCTCTCTCCCCTTTCAGCTCCCGCATCCTCTGCAAACTTTCGAAGACAGATGCCTCGTGATGGCCTTTGCTCGTGGGGATGTTGCCTCTTGGTCAGGGTTTCGGCCCTTTTGGGGGGAAGGATGCAGCAGATGACGTGGGGCGGGGGGAGCCCAGGGCCTCCCATGGGCTCTGACCCAGGCCACTCTGAGGGCAACACTTCTTACCACCTCGCTATTGTCCTAAGTTCACCGTTTATCACAGGAAGCTCTGACGGGTGTCAGCTCACTGCTTGGTGCCTCTTCTCCGCCGGGCGTGGCATGGCAGCTCTCTCCTTGGGGTGGCAGCTGCCTCTGTTGTGCTGACAGATCCAGGCTGGTGACGCGGTGGTGGGCGGGATTGAACCGGGGACCTCTGGAGGATAGTGTGTGGGCCTCTACAGCATGAACTAAAAGCCACCCGGCTGTTAGTGAAGGCTGTATAGAAGACATGTTTTATTGCTCCCTCTAAGTGATCTCGGTGCCACTAGCTGGGACGCCCCACTACACCCTGGAGGTGTGTGGGTTACGTACTTCCCCTAGCTGAGGAAGCGCATCCTGAGCTTCGGAGAGTTCCCAGCTGTAATCCCGGACGAGCCCTGTAACAATGCGACCACTGGCAGGACACTGCTCAGAGTATCAATTCAGGACAAATTGCTTGGAGCAGGGCAGTCACAGCCCGAGGCTGGGTGCCCTTTACTATTAAAGCACGTCACAGCAGCCATGCAGAGAGGACTTTGGTTTTACCCCACTGGCCAATCGGACGTCATACAAGCAAGTCCCTCAGCTATTCCAGTTCCCTTCTATCATCCCCAGCCCTGCTCCTTATGGGGATGAATGGTTATGAAAACCAATACCCCAGTAAAAGAAAACGGGTTCTCTCAAAGGACCCCAAAGGACCAAGCCCCAGATGCAGGTCAATAGACGAGTCAGATCTTACCCACAAATCACGCTCTTGCAAATCCTTTAGCGTTGTTATGGAAAAATGGATCCATGTGTTGTGTTTTCAATCAGATCAGCCTGAGGCCTTTTATTGATTAGAAGCACGCAGGGGAGAACCGTTATGGAAACGGCCTCCCCGAAGCTGGTTACAGACAGCCTTATAAAGCTTAAAACCACAATTGTAATATGCAAGTTACATACATAATTTCCTTATTATTTTGCTTAAAAGAAATTGCAAAGTTAATGCTGATTGGAGCAGGAGTAAATTTCTTCCATATTAGGCTTTTCCTGTTCTTACTTATCTGTTCTATGCGGTTACGTGTTGGCAGTCGGGGATATTACAAAATTGTTTTTCTGTCGGGGACGGTTAGGACTTTCCACTGTCTCCTCCGTGCCCCCCTGCATGGCTTGTCTGGCCGGCCCTGGCAGTCTGACATGAGGCCTGGGCCTACAAGGCCTCGGATAACACTGGATTTTCCCTTACAGCATCTAAAATATAAAGGTTTATTCATAAAAAGAAAGAAATAGAGATGAGAGTTAAAATTGTTAAAGGAATCAATTACACACAGTAATGGCAAAGTTCTTGGTTCAGGCTTGTAGCAGTGATGGAATAAACTGCAGGTTCAAATCAAGTCTCTGGAGTCCATCCACAGCTGGGATGGGTCATTCAGTCCTTTGTCTAGAGCTTCAGTTTGTAGCAAAGTCCCTCCAGAGACATGAAGCTGCACTGAAAATAAGATGGAGACGAGGCATCAGCCTTTTATAGCCTCTTGCCATGTGGTCTTTGCTTTCTTTGTCCCAAGGACACTCTATCCAGCACGTGGCATAGAAAAACCTTAGAGTTCTGTCCATAGGCAGGTCCCTGCAGTCCTTGCTGAGTCACAAGGCGTATCTGCCTTCTCTCAGTGGGTCGATTGTAGAGCTGATGGTCCTTAATGGGCCATTAAGCAGGCTAGGCAGAACTGACACCAACTTATCTGGGGTGTTCCCCAGAAGCAGAGCACAAGTTTGAAATACGGGCAGCATAGAGCCAATATTCATAACGTCAACAACAAAAATGATACACATCTAGAGATAGCATCATTATAATCAGCTAATCAGAACCTCTCCATAGACCCCTTACACGACAACCTTTCTACAATATTCACTGCAAATATAGAACAGTGGTCGCAACGGTGATCTATACAGTTACAGATCATGTCAATAACGTCACAGGAGGTGACACGGCATCAGTGAGACTGATACTGGAATAGCCTCCAGTTTTGGTGTCCTCGTTTGAAAAAGATGTTGTGAAATTGGAGCTGGGGCAGCAAAGAGCCACCTAATGTTCTGAGGGATGGAGAAAAATGCCTTCTAGTGAGCTACTGAAAGAGCTCAACCTGTTTAGCTGATCAAAAGAAGATTGAAAGGTGACTTCATTGAAGTGCCTTAATGGAGAGAAAGGATTGGGTATTAAAGGGTATTAAAGGTATTTAAAGGGCGGCTCGTAATGGAGGTTCGGGGGGGCTCAGCCTCCCCAAACCTTGCGTCGCCAAGGGGACAGTGGGGCCCATGACTAGGGGCCCTGGCCAAATTAGGCCCCCCTGGGAAAGTCTCCCCCATGTCGGCCCCAGGGCTGGAGGAGCTCCCACTCCCTGCTACGGCCCGGGGGCTGCAGCAGGGCACAGAGCTTATCTGGTCTCGGGGCCGCAGCGGGGCCGGGGTAAAGGAGTGACAGGGTGGGGCCAGTGGGGGAAGGGGTGGAACAGAGGTGACAGTGGGTGGGGCCGTGGGTGGAAGGGGTGGAAGGGGGCGGAGCCACACACAGAAGTGGGGGGGGCAGGGTTCCGGTGCTGGGGCCCCCGCACTTGTTCTCCCTTTCCCTGGGCTTTGGCATCACTAGCCCCTGCTGAGCGAGTAGGGGTCAGTGGTCCCCACAATGTGGGCGTGACTCCTAGGGGGACACAGAGGAAGATTGATGGGGGCACCTCAGGGCCTGAGCCAGCCCCCATGGAGGGCAGGGAGGGAGCCCCACTCAGCCCCACTCTGTCCCAGCTCTTCCCCAACCCCACCCTCAGCCTGGGCCCCTGGCTCCCAGCCCGGCCTCGACCCCCTTACCCCTGTCCGCACCCCTCTCCCCAGCAAGCACCGGCCCCACTCCCAGCCCCGGTTCTCGACCGTGGCTTCCGAGGGGCCACAGCCATGGATACGAGGGCACAGTGTGAAATGTTTGGGGCCCACTGGGTTAGGGTGACGTCCTCAATCACTTCTCTGCAGTCCAATGAAAGCGATTCCTCCCCCACCAACCCCTCCGTCAGGACGGCCTAGGTACGTTCTGCTGCCCTTCACTCGTACAGGAAGGAGAATAACATTTCATTCCACTCAATCCTAAAGTGATTTGCAACCCACCACCATCCCAAACTGGTCATTTTGGGGAAGCGGCCCCCTCATGCTGCATAGCTAGGCAGAGTAGGGGTGTCTATGCAAACACGGCCTGTTCCTGAAGTCTTCCCCCAACTCCTCACTAGATGTGAGGGGGGAGCTCATTCAGCTCCTGCTTACGCTTGGTATTGGGAAACTCCTTAGTGACCCTATCTCTGCTGGCCTTAGATTTCTTGTCCTGTCTTTTTTTTTTACAGCTCAGATGAGGTGGCCAAGTGGTTAAGGTGAAGGATTGATAATCCATTGTGCTCTGCACGTATGTGTTTGAATCCCATCCTCATCGGAGGCATTTAGTCTTCACTCTCCTTTACAGACAACCATCTCCCCTTTGGTACAATGAGATCAAACAATGTTGCCTCTTGCAAACAAAAACCTTCTCAGAAACTCCGACACCCCCCCTTGCTTTAAATAAAATGTCTAAATCCCAGATTTCTAAAAAAATTTCTCTAGTTCTGTATTTCGTAGTTTTTATCTCAAAAGGTAATGTTACCTCAAGCTGAATAAGGCAGCGCTTCAAAAGGAAAACGTTAGCAATGGCAGGGGAGAAATAGGAAAGGAAAAAGCCCCTTTTCTCAGAAGATACAAACTCGACTCCCTCCTGTCTCTGTCACCAGTGGATTTAGCCTCCCTCCTTGTGAGCTGTAAATACAATAAAGAGGAGACAAGGTGGTTTGGCACAAACAAAGGGAAGTGTAGTCAGGGTAAAGGTACAGAAACCTGGGGGAAGAGGGGAAAATGCAAACGTAATGAATACAATGAAACAATGACTGGCTTTGGGAGCTTAACGCTCAGGCCCAGAAACCCTCCCTTGGAAACTGGAAAACACGAAACGATGCCCCAGCACAGAAACCTTTCCCCCCTGTGCAGGTGCAACGGGTCCCACGGGCCGGCGTGAGGCCCAGGACCTTCCACTCTCCGGCTGGTTTAGAGCCGTTGAGGAGGAGCAATGGGGCGTCCAGACGACGGGTGGATTTCGTCGCTGGCCGGGAGGCCCTGTGGGAGGCTGGACACCAGGAATGCAGGACGGCAGGAATGGTGGTGACAGGCCTCCTGTTCCTCAGTCTCACGGCGGGACCGAGGGGGCTCGTCACTCTCCGGCTCGGGAGCACTGGGAAGACCCGACCATGGACGGGTGACTCAGAGATTCCCTCCTTCCTCATCACTGCAGAACTGTTACCCTTTGTCTGAGCCAGGCAGAGTTTATCTTCATCACATTCTATCCATCCACTTCTCAGAGTGTCATGTGATGAAGCATTCTCCGTTGTCTGTGCTTGGAGATGATGCTTTGACTTCTTTAATCCTATACCAGAGTCGCTATGAGTGGAGATGAAAGTGTCAAAGACCTGGAAGGGGAATTCAAATGGATCCCAAACACAGTGTGATCATTGGGAGTTTAAATCCCAGGTTCCATCTATTGGCAAAGCCACTTCTAACAAGGTAGCTGTTTTGTCCTCCATAATGGCACAAGTTTGAAATACGGGCAGCATAGAGCCAATATTCATAACATCAACTACAAAAATGATACACATCTAGAGATAGCATCATTATAATCAGCCAATCAGAACCTCTCCATAGACCCCTTACACGACAATCTTTCTACAATATTGGCTGCAAATATAGAACAGCGGTCGCAAGAGTGATCTATACAGTTACAGATTATGTCAATAACGTCACAGGAGGTGACACAGCATCAGTGAGACTGATACTGGAATACTGCCTCCAGTTTTGGTGTCCTCATTTGAAAAAGATGTTGTGAAATTGGAGCTGGGGCAGCAAAGAGCCACCAAATGTCCTGAGGGCTGGAGAAAAATGCCTTCTAGGGAGCTATTGAAAGAGCTCAACCTGTTTAGCTGATCAAAAGCAGATTGAAAGGTGACTTCATTGAAGTGTTGAAGTGCCCAATGGAGAGAAAAGATTGGATATTAAAGGGCTCTCGAATTGAGCAGAGAAAGGCATAACAAGACCTAATGGCTGGAAGGTGAAAAGAGACAAATTCATATTACAACTAAGGCACAAATATTCAACAGCGAGGATGATTCACCACAGGAACAAGCTACCAAGGAAAGTGGCGGTTTCTCCATCTCCTGATGTCATTTCATGAAGACTAGATGCCTTTCTGGAATGTGTTTGCCCCAAAAGTAGCTCTTGTGTCCTACAGGAGGCCTGTGATATGCAGGGGGTCAGATTAGATGCTCTAATGGTCTCTTCTGGCAATAAAGTCGACTCATTTCTGAAAAACTGAGTGTAGCATTGGGAGCAGCATCTGATATTTCCCTGTCTAGCCGGCTTGCTGCCTAGAACGAACGCTCCTTGAGTGGGGTGATCCACAGGGAGTAGCTCAAACCTCCAAAGTGCCTGGCCAAGGGCAGGACATTGGCACAGCAAGGGAGGGGTGTGGCAGTGACATCACAAAGGCCTTTTGCAGGACCTCAGACTATTGGTCCAAGGTGGTGGGGAGGTGGTGACCTCACAGAGAGATGCTGACATCAGCCAGGCAGGACAGGGGCGAGGGGCCAGGGAAACCTGAGACCCCTGTGGCTTTGCTTCAGCAAGTCTCCTTCTCCAGGTCTCTCTTTGAGGACTGAGGGAGTATTCGGGTTCATGGACGTGAGTGCCAGGAGGAACCTCTTTTGAGTTTTCTCCTTCCCCATAGTGATTTTACTAGAAAACAGCCGTCCCTGTTTAGAAGGTAAGAGCCTCCTCGAGGTTTGAAACCTGTTCAGTCTGATCCACCTGGTGACAGTTGAATTCTAGGCAGGGAAAACACGAGCTTAAGGAAGCAGAATTTTATTCCGCACCTGGGATTTTGTCCAGTGGTGAGCTTTAGCCGGTTCGCACTGGTTCGCGGGATCTGGTTGTTAAATTTAGCAGCCCTTTTAGAACTGGTTGTTCCAGGACAACCAGTTCTATAAGGGCTTTATTTAACAAAAGCTCTGGCCCAAGCTCACTTACCCCTCCTCTCCTGCTCCGCCCCCTTTCTCCTCCCCCTCCCCTGCTTCCCGCGAATCAGATGTTCACGGGAAGCCTGAACAAGCAGCAGGCAGGTAGGCAGGCAGGTAAGCTGGGGCGTGGGGGAGGGGAGATGCGGCTTGGTGGCGCGGCGGGGCTTGGCTCCTGCCCCGGGGTCCGGCCGGGCGGCGCAGCGGGGCTCGGCTCCTGCCTTGGTGTCAGGGTCCCAGCCCCAGCCCAGCTGGGCCCCCATTTTCAGGCAGCAAGGTAAGGGAGCAGGGAGGGCAGGGGAGTTGGGGGGTGGATTAATGTTGGAGCAGTCAGAGGGCAGGGAACAGGGGGATTGAATGGGGGCAAGGGTTGGGGGGGCAGTCAGAAAGGAGCAGGGGTTGGATGGGGCGGTGGGGGGCAGTTAGGGGCAAGGGTTCCAGGGACAGTCGGGGGACAGAGAGAAGGGGTGGTTGGATGGGGTAGGGGTCCCCAGGTGCCATCAGGAATGAGAGAAGGGGTTGGATGGGGTGGCAAGGAGCAGTCAGGGGACAGGGAAGGGGGGTGGATAGGGCATGGGGGGGCTGTCAAGGAACATGGGGGGGTTGGATGGGACAGGAGTCAGGGGAGGGGCATGACCCCTCATGGGGTGAGGAGGAGGTTAATATTTTGGCAGCTCATCACTGATTTTGTCCCTTAGAATCACTGGGGACATTGGGGTTTGAGCTTTTTGTTTCACCTTTTCCTCCTTCCCCACTCCCTCCTTTCTCTTCGTCTCTTGCTTCTTTTGTCCTTTCTCCTGCTCCCCTTCCACTGCCACGTGTGTGTGTGTGTGTGTGTGTGTGTGTGTGTGTGTGTGTGTGTGTGTGTGTGTTGCTGGGGAGTGCTCTGCAGTTCCCACTGTGGGAGGTCCACCCAAAAATGTGGGGCTGAAATAGTGCTCGGGCAGTGATCCCCACCAGTGACCTGGGCCATCCTTTGGGCTCTCTGGTGAGAACCCTCAGCCTCCCGCCCTCAGTCTCTACCCTGATTGGCTGAGCAGGGGGTTATTGACAGGGAGGAGACTCAGGTCCTTGTTGTTCTCTTTCAAGACCAAGGAAATAAGTCAGAACCAGTTCTGTGTTTGATGAATTTTCCTGCTTCTCTGCATTAATGGTCTCTGAGCAGTTCATGATTCTCTCTAACGTTGCAGTTCTCCTGAGATACTTGCTGAATAATTCCTGTGCACTGTTGTTGGTCTGGAGCTCATCTGAGAGCACTTTACTCAGGTCATTCAATGTCTGAAATTCAAGATCCGATGGTTAGTTTGAAAATCAGGGCTCTTGGGTCCTACTCCCAACTCTGCCCCTGCCTGGGCGTGTGACCTCAGACAAGTCAATTCTCCTTTCTCAGCGTTAGCTTCTCCCTCTTTCAAGTAGGGATAATAATGATCCGCTCCTACCTACCTCACGGTGTGTGGAGGCAGGGCCGGCTCTAAGTTTTTTGCCGTCCCAAACAAAAAAAATTTTTGGCTGCCCCTATCCCAGCCCTGGGCTCCCCCCTGCACCTCCCTGCCACCCCAGACCTGGGCTCTGCCCCCTCCACCCACACCCCCTGCAACCCCAGCCCTGGGCTCTCCCCCCCCACACACACACCCCTGCACTCTCCTTCCACCCCAGCCCTGGGTCACTGGTAACTTGCTCCCAGGGCGGGTCATTCAGCAGGGATTTTGGATGTGCACAGAACACAGACAGGATTGGTTCCCATATGGTTACAGAGCTGCAGTAAAGTGGAACAATTTTCAGCTTGTGTGATTGGAGGATACCTGGATGCATATTATAAGACTGTCCTCCATAAATGAGGAAAAGTTTACGTGCCTTTATTATTCTTTTGTTCCACTCTTTGTTTCTCTGGGGAATTTGCCAATGCAATATCACTGTCTTCCTTTTAAACAAATAAAACAAAAACAAACAAAAAGGCAATGGCTGTTGAAAATTGCAATTCCAGTCCTAATAACCCCTGGGAAGCATTTCTTGCTCAATTTTATCCTACTTTTTCTACAGCAAATGACAGCGGATCAGCATATTTGATTTGGGAGAAATGAAGTAACAGCTGCCCAAATTGAGCTGGAGCACTCCTGAATGTTGAGGTGTTCAAATCTGGAAGGCAGGCGCTAGATTCCCTTTCTGAACATTAGCTAAATCCAGAAAGGAAAAGTCAATTCCTGCTTCCATGGCTCAGGAGTGGAAATCCACCTACGTGCCTGGTGCTGTATCTAGAGCTGCCCAGGTCCAGTAGAGCCTCCCCTCCCTCACTTTTCATTTTAAATTCTGGTGGGATCCACGTACCTCCCTTGCCAGGCTTCAGCTAGAGAGGGGCCCTGTCCATTTAGCCCCCCCCCCCAGTTCCTTCTTTGGGGGCTGCCAGGTGAGGTCACAGCAGCATCCCTCAGCCAGTCTGGGGAAGTCTTCTGAAGGGGAGATCTGGGGCAAAGCTTTCTAGTCCAAAACGTCGGTGGCTGGAGGGGGGGCGCCATTTTCAGTAGTTTAATGTTTGGTACTGCAGTGAGTGACTGCTGTGAGCAGTAATATAGCGGACCCGCCCCCCCCCCCGGGTCTTTGAATGAGGCTTTATACCGGGGGGAGGAGTGAGGAGGCGAGCAGCGAGTCAGTGGATGGAGAGGGGCAAATCTCCGAGATTCAAAATCCGGGACAGTGTCTGTTGGTCCTTTTTGCTGCGTTTCTCTGGGCTGGGGGTTGTCCCAGTGCTGCACAGAGGGGTTCCCACAGGAAGGTGCTTGCTCCTAACCCCGAGGCCGTCAGTGTGTTGGCTCTTCTCTAGCCAGCCCACTTGCCAAGTGTGATTGGCCTTGGTCAGGCTCCCAGCCCCTCTCCAAGGGGTGCAGCTGTCTGGAGGTGCTGCCTTCCTCAGTCCCACCTCATTCACTCCACAGGGCGACGGATTACCAAGGGGGGGGGAAGATCTTATTCTACTTCTAGCAAAAAGACATTTTTCTATTACCTTAATTGCACTACCTTAGGGGCGCCCTATAACATATTACCAAGGTTCAATACAAAGTCATAGACAAGTTATACAAAAATGCGTAATGCAGAGATTTATCTACAACCGCATTGAGTGACTGCTGTGTGCAGTGATATAGTGACCCCTGGGTCTGTGAATGGGGCTTTATACTTGGGGGGGTTGAGGGGGCAAGTGGGGAGCAGGTGGGTGAGCGGGTGGGCAAGTGGCAGGTGGGCACAGAGGTGAGCAGTGAGCCAGCAGGGGCTCTAGGGGTGGGCAGGGGGGTTTCTGGCAGTGGAGGGAGGAGGTGAAAGGAGGCGAGTGGTGGGTGGGGAACTGACTAGCAGGAGATGCAGCAGGCCAGCGGGGGGCTAGCGGGTGAAGAGGGGTGTGATGATGAGATCTGGTCACCCTATGGGGGCCGTTTCTTCTCCCTCCCCCAAACCTTCCTTTTCGGCCCACAGCTGTTTCGGGGGGGCGGCGCTGGGGAAGGAGGGTTTGTTTCTGTGGGGCGGGCAGCGCTGGGGGAGGGTTGTTTCCACAGGGATGGGTGGCGCTGGGGGGGTGTTTCAAGGAGGGCTGGATGGCAGAGCAGGGGGGGCACAATTTTATATTCTTGCCTAGGGTGTAAAAATAGCTAGTTACGGCTCTGGGACCCCATATTGCGCTAGGTGCTGTACAATCCCTGGCCAACACTGGGACACCCAGGGGGTTCCCCTCAATCTCCCTGAGCCTCTGCTGCCCAACTGCTTCTGACTCCATCTGGCTCACCCCCCCCTCGCAAAAAACCCACCTTTCCAAACCGTCCTTCTTTCCCTGCCCCCTGATTCTGCTTTCACACCCTGGGCCCATCTCCTCTCTTCATCCCTCCCCCCCCCCCCGGGTGAGCAGAGATGGAGGCAACTTCAGCCACTGGAGCCAGCCCCAGCGAGCGCTGCAGCCCCTGGGGGGTGTTTGCAGACACAGGAAGGGAGCAGCTGGGAGCGGTGGGTGCTGGGAAATAGGAGGCGGGAGAACAAATCCCAGAGACTCAACATTGGGCAGCTCCTGGGGGCGGGGCTCTGGCACAGGCTGGGGGCGGGGCTCTGGCACAGGCCGGGGGCGGGGCAGCTCCTGGGGGCGGGGCTCTGGCACAGCCCGGGGGCAGGGCAGCTCCTGGGGGCGGGGCTCTGGCACAGGCTGGGGGCGGGGCTCTGGCACAGGCCGGGGGCGGGGCAGCTCCTGGGGGCGGGGCTCTGGCACAGCCCGGGGGCGGGGCAGCTCCTGGAGGTGGGGCTCTGGCACAGCCCGGGGGCGGGGCAGTTCCTGGGGGCAGGGCTCTGGCACAGCCCGGGGGCGGGGAAGCTCCTGGGGGCGGGGCTCTGGCACAGCCCGGGGGTGGGGCAGCTCCTGGGGGCGGGGCTCTGGCACAGCCCGGGGGTGGGGCAGCTCCTGGGGGCAGGGCTCAGGCGCAGGCCGGGGGCGGGGCAGCTCCTGGGGGCGGGGCTCTGGCACAGCCCGGGGGCGGGGCAGCTCCTGGGGGCGGGGCTCTGGCACAGCCCAGGGGCGGGGCAGCTCCTGGGGGCGGGGCTCTGGCACATTGTGACGCAGGAGCCCGGGCTCAGCAGCTGCTCCCTGGTGGCCACGTGCTGCCAGCAGCGCTGGAGCCGCCGGGGCCGGAGCGGAGCCGCTGTTCTCAGCTGCAGCAGGAGCTGCCCCCGGCCCCGCTGGGCTCCAGGTGGGGACAGAGCCTGGGGCCCAGGGTTCCCCTGGGTGCGGCTGGCGGGGCGGGGAGGGAGGGGAGAGGCCGGAGCTGCAGGCGGGGAAGGGCGGGGGGGCAGGCGGGGGGTTGATCGGTCTCTGGGCACCAGGGGAGCCCCGGGGCAGAGTGTGTGTGTGAGTGTCCCGGGCCCAGGCGTGCGCAGGGGGGGGAGCCCTGGCACCCCAATGCCCTGAGCCCCGGCTGGGGAGGCTGCTCCCCCCCTCCCGTGGGGGCTCCGGGGGGGGGGAGGCTGCGGCGGCTGCAGGCGGGTGCTCGGCCCCTCCGGGAATGACCCGCTGCCGGCAGCTTGTGGCGCCTCCTCCGTGGAGCTTTTCCCCGGGGGCGGCCTGGGCGCAGCTGCGATCAGCTGTTTGCTGGGCAGGCTCCGCTCAGCTGCTCCCCCCCCCCGCTCCTGGGGGGCTGAGTGAGCCCCCCCAAACAGCCCCAGGGGTCGGTGGGGGAGCGGGGCCAGCAGCAGCAGAGCCCCCCGCTCCCCTGGGGCTGCCCCGCCCCGCTCGGGCTGGGGGCTCTGCCAGGGCCCCCGCGTGAATCGCTGCTCCCTGCCCGCCAGGCTCGGCTCCGGCCACAGCAGCGGCGGGTGCCCCGGGGAGCCCAGCTGGGCTGGGGCAGGGGGAGGTTGGGGGGAGGAGAAGCTCCAGATACCGGCGTGTGGGGGGAGGAGCTGAGCTGGAGAAGCCTCTTACTGGGCTGGAGCTATGCTGGGGGCCCAGCCCTATCACCCAGCCATGGATGGATTTAGCCCAGGAGGCAGGGTCAGTGTTGGCCCCATTGGGCAGGTGGGATCTAGGGCACAACGAGGTGAAGTGACTTTCCCAAGGCTAAGCAGGGAGTCTGTGGCAGAGCAGGTTTCAGAGTAGCAGCTGTGTTAGTCTGTATCCGCAAAAAGAACAGGAGTACTTGTGGCACCTTAAAGACTATTTGTTAGTCTTTAAGGTGCCAAAAGTACTCCTGTTCTTTTTGTGGCAGAGCAGAGACTCAAACCCAGAACACCTGAGCGTGAGTCCTGTGCCTGAACCTCCTCCGCACCTTTGAGTGTGTGAGTGGGAGCAGCCACTAGACAGAGCTGCCAGGAGGTGGGGAGGATAGTTGTGGGGGTGATTAGGGGGTGGGTGGGTCTCTGGAGGGGGCGGTCAAGGGACAAGGAGCAGGGGGGTTGGATGGGTTGAGGGTTCGGGGGGTGCCTGTCTGGGGGTGGGGGGCGGAGTGGGGTCGGGGCAGGCAGGGAGCAGAGGGAGTTGGATGGGTCGGGAGTTCTTGGGGTCCTGTCAGGGGGTGGGGAGCAGTTGGATGGGGCATGGGATTCCCGGGGGTTTGTCTGGGGTTGGGGGTGTAGATAAGGGTCAGGGGGACAGGGGGGTAGGGTCCTAGGAGGCAGTTACAGTGGTAACTGGAGGGGGCAGTCAGGGGACAAGGAGCAGGGGGGTTGGGGGTTCTGAGGGGGGCAGGAAGGGGGAGGCAGTGGATGGGGTGGGGCTAGGGCGGTGCTCCCTGGGTGCACACCCTAATGAAATGTGCTGCGCACGCCTATGGTCACAGGGGTGAGCCACTTGCATCCTTTTCCTGTTTGTGCCGTTTCTTTCCATCTCAAACGTGAGAACAATTCTCTCTGGTTCTTCCCCTTCTCTCTCCCCTCCCCACATCTGGCTAGAAAATCCAAGGAGATTCCCTCGTTTTCCCTAAAATTATTGACTCTCTAGTCTCTTATTTTCCCTATTTTGTCCATAATTCGTCAATTCTCCTCAGCTTTGGGATGTGAACCCAGCCCATTTTATCTGCAACAATTTGCCCTTGGGTAGGTGGGAATTTGCTGTCCTGTGTCATTCCCTGTGATGTTATTGATATAAACTGGGACCATATAGAATATGGTTTGCAACCAGGGTCCTGTAGTGCCACCAAATCTTATGTAAAAAGGGGTCATATAACTGGTGTCTAAGGCCAGGTTATGGGTTGCTGGTTATTATTATGCTGTCTGTATGCATGTATCCTTTTGTAGTTGAAGTTATGAATATTGAATCTATACTGTCTGTATTTCAAATTTGTGCTGTACTTCTGGGAGACATCCCAGACAAGTTGGTGTTAGCTATTCCTATCCTGCTTGATGTCCCATTAAGGGCCATCAGCTACACAATTAACCCATTGAGAGAAGGCAGATACGCCTTGTTACTCAGCAAAGTATGCAGGGACTGGCCCATGTGACTCCAGACTCCATTTTGCTGTAATTTTCCACAGTAAGGAACAAAGAGGTTCTTACACCTGGAAAAGCCTATATAAGGCTAATGCCTCATCTCCATCTTGTCTTCAATCCTGCTTCTTACCTCTGGAGGGACTTTGCTACAAACTGAAGCTCTACACAAGGGACTGACTGACCCATCCCAGCGGGGGATGTACTCCAGAGACTTGATTTGAACCTGCAGTTTACTCCATCACTGCTACAAGCCTGAACTAAGAACTTTGCCATTACTGTATGTAATTGATTCAATTTAACCTATTCTAGCTCTCATCTCTACCTTTTCCCCTTTATGAATAAACCTTTAGATTTTAGATTCTAAAGGATTGGCAACAGCATGATTTGTGGGTAAGATCTGATTTGTATATTGACCTGGGTCTGGGGCTTTATTCTTTGGGATCGAGAGATCCGTTTTCTTTTATTGGGGTGTTGGTTTTCATAACCATTCATCCCCAGGACGAGTGGCCCTGGTGGTGATACTGGGAGACTGGAGTGTCTAAGTTTCAGAATAGGTGTATTCTATTTGCTACCCAAGATCCATAAACCTGGAAATCCTGGACACCCCATCATCTCAAACATTGGCACCTTAACAGCAGGATTGTCTGGCTATGTGGACTCTCTCCTCAGGCCCTATGCTACCAGCACTCCCAGCTATCTTCGAGACACCACTGACTTCCTGAAGAAACTATAATCCCTTGGTGATCTTCCAGAAAGCACCATTCTGGCCACTATGGATGTGGAAGCCCTCTACACCAACATTCCACACAAAGATGGACTACAGGCCATCAGGAACAGTATCCCCGATAATATCATGGCAAACCTGCAGGCTGAACTTAGTGACTTTGTCTTCACCCATAACTATTTCACATTTGGGGACAATGTTTACCTTCAAGTTAGTGGCATTGCTATGGGTACCCGCATGGCCCCTCAGTATGCCAACATCTTTATGGCTGACTTAGAACAGCGCTTCCTTAGCTCTCCCTAACGCCCCTACTCTACTTGCGCTACACTGCTGACATCTTCATCATCTGGACTCATGGAAAAGAAGCCCTCGAGGAATTCCACCGTGATTTTAACAATTTCCATCCCACCATCAACTTCAGCCTAGACCAATCCACACAAGCAGTCCATTTCCTAGACACTACTGTGCTAATAAGCAATGGTCACATAAACACCACCCTATACCGGAAACCCGCTGACCGCTAATACTTACCTACATGCCTCCAGCTTCCATCTCGGACACACCACACGATCCATTGTCTACAGCCAAGCTCTAAGATACAACCGTATTTGCTCCAATCCCTCAGACAGAGATAAACACCTACAAGATCTCTATCAAGCATTCTTAAAACTACAATACCCACCTGCTGAAGTGAAGAAGCAGATTGACAGAGCCAGAAGAGTACCCAGAAGCCACCTACTACAGGACAGGCCTAACAAAGAAAATAACAGAACGCCACTAGCCATCACCTACAGCCCCCAACTAAAACCTCTCCAGCGCATCATCAAAGATCTACAACCTATCCTTAAAGATGATCCCTCACTCTCACAGATCTTGGGAGACAGGCCAGTCCTTGCTTACAGACAGCCTCCCAACCTGAAGCAAATACTCACCAGCAACCGCACACCATACAACATAAACACTAACCCAGGAACCTGTCCTTGCAACAAAGCCCGATGCCAGCTCTGTCCACATCTATTCAAGTGACACCATCATAGGACCTAATCACATCAGACACGCCATCAGGGGCTCGTTCACCTGCACATCTACCAACGTGATATATGCCATCATGTGCCAGCAATGCCCCTCTGCCATGTACATTGGCCAAACCAGACAGTCTCTACGCAAAGGAATAAATGGACACAAATCTGGCATCAGGAATCATAACATTCAAAAACCAGTGGGAGAACACTTCAACCTCTCTAACCACTCAGTGACAGACTTGAAGGTGGCAATTTTGCAACAAAAAAACTTCAAAAACAGACTCCAAAGAGAAACTGCTGAACTGGAATTAATATGCAAATTAGATACAATTAACTCTGGCCTAAACAGAGACTGGGAATGGTTGGGTCATTACACTAATTGAATCTATTTCCCTATGTTAAGTTCTCCTCACACCTCCTATGGATCATCTTAATTACCACTTCAAAAAATTTTTCCTCCTGCTGATGATAGCTCATCTCAATTGATTAGACTTTTCCTGTTGGTATGCATACTTCCACCTTTTCATGTTCTCTGTATGTATAAATATCTCCTGTCTGTGTGTTCCATTCTATGCATCCGAAGAAATGAGCTGTAGCTCACGCTAAAATAAATTTGTTAGTCTCTAAGGTGCCACAAGTACTCCTGTTATTTTTGTGGAGTGTCTAAGGAAATTGCTTGTGTGACTTGTGGTTAGCCAGTGGTGTGAAACCAAACTCCTCTTTGGCTGGCTGGTTTGGTTTGCCTTACAGGTGGAAAAACCCCAGCCTAAGGCTGTAACTGCCCTGTTTAAGCAATTGGTCCTGAACTGGCACTCTCAGTTGGGTCCCGCCAGGACCGTATCGTCACACCCAACAAGCTACACTGAGGCAAAAACTACCTGTGCCTTCCATCCACTAGGGCTGTACATGGCGTTAGCTGCTTAAGTTAGTGATCTTGGGGTAAAAAGGAAATTTTTAGTTGTAGAGCAGATGTAGCCCAGGTGCAGTGGTTGGCATTGGCTTACCCCTTGACCTGACCTAAACTCCATCACTGTTCCTAGTCTAAACAAACCCTGAGCATCACGGTTATACTGTTCCCCCATTTCACAGCAATTGTTAGTCATCAAGTTCCCCCTTCAGAAACCAATTGTTTCATTCCCAGTTGCTCTGATGTTGCTTCAGGTTGTGCTGGGGAGCAGATATTTTTGCTACCATTTTCCTCACTTAAATATATTGAACTATAACAAAGTGCAGGAACAGCATAGGGATAGGGGAAAATGTCATTTCTCCTCTATAACAGCAGAAGAACATAGGGAATCCCTCTGATTGAAGATATGGAATGAAGATATGGGGATAGACATTACAGTATCTGAGGTAGAAGCCAAACTTGAACAGCTTAACGGAAGTAAATCAGGGGGCCCGGATAATCTTCATCCTAGAATATTAAGGGAATTGGCGAGTGAAATTGCAAGCCCGTTAGCGATGATTTTTAATAAATCTCTAAACTCGGGGGTTGTACCGTTTGACTGGAGATTAGCTAATATAGTTCCTATATTCAAGAAGGGGAAAAAAAGTGACCCGGGTAACTACAGGCCTGTTAGTTTAACATCTGTAGTATGCAAAGTCATGGAAAAAATTTTAAAGGAGAGAGTAGTTACGGACCTTGAGGCCGATGGCAACTGGGACAAATTACAGCATGGTTTTACGAAAGGTAGATCGTGCCAAACCAACCTGATCTCCTTCTTTGAGAAAGTAACAGATTTTTTAGACAAGGGAAATGCGGTGGATCTAATATATCTTGATTTCAGTAAGGCGTTTGATACGGTACCGCATGAGGAATTACTGGTTAAATTGGAAAAGATGGGGATCGAAATGAAAATCCAGAGGTGGATAAGGAGCTGGTTAAAGGGGAGACTGCAGAGGGTCGTATTGAAGGGTGATCTGTCGGGTTGGAGGGGGGTTACCAGTGGAGTTCCTCAAGGTTCGGTTTTGGGTCCGATTTTATTTAATCTATTTATCGCTGACCTCGGAACCAAAAGTAGGAGTGGGCTGATAAAGTTTGCAGATGACACCAAGTTGGGAAGTATTGCCAATTCGGAAAAGGATCGGGATATCCTCCAGGGAGATTTGGATGACGTTGTAAACTGGAGTATTAGTAACAGGATGAAATTCAATAATGAGAAGTGTAAGGTTATGCATTTAGGGATGACTAACAAGAATTTTAGTTATAAGCTGGGGACGCACCAGTTGGAAGTAACGGAGGAGGAGAAGGACCTAGGAGTCCTGGTTGATCGTACGATGACTATGAGTAGGCAATGTGATGTGGCCGCTAAAAAAGCTAATGCGGTCTTGGGATGCATTAGGCGAGGTATTTCTAGTAGAGATAAGGAGGTGCTAGTCCCGTTATATAAGGCGTTGGTGAGACCTCATTTGGAGTATTGTGTGCAGTTTTGGTCTCCCATGTTGTTAGCCAAAAGGGCTCGTTTCCCCCTGGAGCTTACCTAATTACACCAAGGAGGCACGGAGACAGGAAGACAAGTACCACACCCTTTATTGATCGGTCAGCTGAGCGGGTGTTCCTCTCGGCTAGTGCCAGAGAAAGAGACACACCTTTCATGGCCAAGCGGCCTACCTTTATAGCCAGTAACAAACAACTTAGCCTACGTTTGTCTACGTCATTTGGTTGACCTATAGACCCTGTACATGTATCTATTAGGGGATAATTGGGTACGCAGGATACATATATCATTTTGTGGGGGTTACAAGAGACATACAGCTGTTGAGGATACATTTGTCATTCTGAAGGGGACACAAGATACATCCGTTGACCCTTTGTACTAGATACTTTGGATGCATACATGTGAACGCAGCTGCATACACTTGGGGAGCCAACATATACTTGGGGAGCCAAACAAAACTGATAAGCGAAATAGCTGACTTAGGTAGATACACAGCCTTCAGTCTAATGAGTTCTGTAAGCTTTCCAACACAGTTTGGACAAGCATAACATAACTTTGGTTTACTCAGGCCTAATACAAAAAGGCTTCATTAGCACTATGATTTTCCAACAACTCCCCCCTTTGAGAATACTCACCAAACCTTTTGGCTGAGTTTTCTCACACTTTGAGGCCAAAAAGCAATGAAGCTCTGCAGAAATATTTACAACTGCTCTTTTAAGCTTAGTCACCCCCAACCCAGGAATGAATGCATGGACAAAAGAGTGGAACCTTGTTCATTTAACAACGAAGGGATCGGGGCACTGACTATAACTCAGGTAGGTATACCCAGTGGTTTAATTTCCCAGATGTCTCGGTGAATAATTTAATCCCATATGCATCCTCCCCATGGATCCGGCAGGATTCGGTATGTGGGAGCCACACCCACCCCAACCGGTCCATATGCTTGGAAGGAGCACTGTAAATGTACACACTTCCACCCAGAAAGTGTCCAAGTATGTCTTCATGACCACAGATCAGATGGTTCCTGATATGTCTGTAAGGGCAGTGGGTCAAGTCTGGTGCTCAAGATCACTTCAAATGGCCATCAGCTGGTCATCGAGGAAATCCTGAAATTTTAAACATACTAGATCCCACTGCAATGCCTTCCCAGCCTCAGTGATATTCAATACCATCTCTGTCAGTAACTTCTGGGTTATAGAACTAAGGGTGGAAATGACATGTAACTCACCAACTTCAGCCTATACTTGGGTTAGCTGAACTTCAGAAATAAGGCTAGTGGCCCTTTCTAGTCGGCCCAATTTCTTATTATGTTCTTGGCCTTTAAGAATATTCCAAATGGCTGTTACAGTGTTAGCCCCAGCCCACAGGGATCTGCCCAATTTCTTCTTTTTCCAGAGGAAATAACCCAGGCTCTTTGTTGTGCTAATCTAATGGCAGTCCCCTGTGAGCAATCTGGGTATGTAAAAGTGATCTGAAAACTGGATAAAGGCAATGTCATTTAAAATCCAATTAGGGAGGGCAATACATACTAAAGGATTTATCCAAAACACAGGGCGCAGCCTGTAGAATAAACCCCAAAATTCAATTAATACCACATTTCCAAACAGGATCCCACAAGTTTCTTCCTGCCAGTGTAGAATTTTTGTTTCTTCACCAGGATCAGTTCTCAATGTCCTTTTTAGTCAGGAATTCCTGGACTTTGGCAATGTCAGTGGAGTGAGTGTTCCTTCTCCTTTCCCAAAACAATTGTAGTTTAGCATTCTACAGGGGAGAGATTATCAGCACATCACCCTGTAATGGTTTTTGATTCTTCTAGAAAAGTTCAAAGGCACAGTAGGTCTGTCAGCGGACAAGGGAGAGGTTAGCTAGCACGTCACCTTGTCCTTTTTCCCTGCTGTCCAGAAGGCACAGTGGAGCTAGAAGAAGGAATAGGCTAATCGTCAGTAGGAGAATTCTCCTGATGTAGAGGGGTCTTTTTGCAGTGAGAATCATGGGTCCAAGCAATCAGTCTTTGGCACATCACAGCGGTGTTGGTAATCAGCAGGACTCAATAAGGGCCTTTCCAGTGTGGAGCCAAAGCAGTCTTCGTTGGTGGACCTGTACATTGATCCGGTCTCCAGGTTCCATGGAGTGGCAGGGCTGCTAGGGTCTTCGGGTAGTGCGTCTTTACCTGTGTAAAAAGGAAACCTAACACATTGCATTAGTGTCTTTGCAGATTTTACAGCTGGTTGGGCATATTCAAGCCCCCCTTTTCTGGTTGTTAGCCAAGTGTCCTTGAACGAAGTCAGTGGTTTGTTTGTTTTTTTTGTTTGTTTGTTTGTTTTTTTGGACTGAGCTTGCTAATTAAAGTTTTTCTCAGTTAACTCGTTCTTTTTCCTTTTCCCCTGTTTGGCTTCTTTTTTTTTTTTTTTTTAACCTACAAAGGAAACTTTTACTTTTTTACTTATACACCTTTTGTTAACAATGAACACATACACATTGCTGTTATACAGTACACTAGTCTTATTATTTAATGTATGCCACATATACCCTTCTACTAACATAACCTTATTACAGAGCTTTGGAACAACAAGCCAGGACAAGCACACCCACTTTGATGAGTTTATTTAATACAACCTCTAGTTCAATAGCTTCCCACCATCCCCAGCCCTCTGGCTAGAAGTTTGAGGTAGCCAGAAGGATGCCATGCACAATATGGGGAGTGGGTTAACTTTTCATGTCCTCGCTTCCAAAGACTGTTAGTATGCAAATTTTAACAACAATTTTCAATTAAAAGATTTGGCCAATGTAGTTTCTTTCTCTTACTTAAGAAAATATATTAGACTTTAATAGATCACATTTTTCTGATGTATCCAAACACTTTGTATTTTAAGTTGAACAAAACAAATATCTGCATTTCAATTCAAGCCTTCTGCTTTATTTCAAACCAGACCATCCCATGAAAATATTAATCACAACAATTTGGCTACAAGACAAACACCACAAGACAGAACATAGAACACAAAACTTAATTTTTACTCTGCCAGTAAATCACGATACGTTGAATGCTGTTCAGCTGGCATTAGTTTTCTTTGATTATCTGAAAGACCAAAACAGAGGTCTACCCCTTCTGGGCAGTCAATTATTGCTTAAAATATACAAATACCCTTGTTGATTTCAGGCAAAACAAGGGAATTACCCCATATTGTCTTATATGTGTTTCATAGACAGCCCAGATTTCAGTGGCCTCTACCTTATCAGTTAGATAATTTGCATTAATACAGATGCTTTCTGGCTTGCTTTTTACTTTTAACTCCTGCTTTTAAACACTGAAAGAAAACATCACCACTTATAGTGCCTTAGAGCCTAATAAATTTTCATTTACATAGCACTGTATACATTCTTCAGCTAATTCAACAAAATTGTTCATAGCCAAATGATTGCAATCTAATAATTTCTTTGCCTGAATTTATTTACAAACATTTAAAAAAAAACACCAAGAACTTTTCTCTTTAGCATTTTTACAAAGTTCAACTACTATTCCCTCCAGCAACTACAGAGTTAACTTTTCACTCTCCTTCAAATCACTTGCTCTTTCCTTATATCACTTGCTTGGCTCCCAACAGCCACTTACCAATTCAAATCGCCATTCCAAATATCCTCCTGAGTATTTGAAATCCCCATGCTCACACTCACTTACTTCTTCCTTCCACGAGACCCTCAAAAGTTTCCAACCTGTTCTCCAAGCTCTCTGTCTGTTGCCTGCCCGCCTGGGCCCGATCCTTTTTTTTTTTTTTTTTTGCGCGCTGAACCGTTTCTTTCATGGGCTTCTGCCCCCACCCTTCTGGTTTTTTTTTCCTAAAACATTTTATTCACAAGACGACCCGAGTCCTCCCTCGTGAGGCTTGCCACCTGGGCAAAACGCATGGCCCACTGGCGTTAACTATTTAATTGCCTCTTGTAGCAAACACACTGCTGTTACGGCATATGCTGAGCACGAATGGTTACATTTTAACAAGTCCCTGAAGGACTGGTACTTGCTTAGCCAGGGCTTCCTTTTATAACTGGAAGTCCTGTCTCAAGGCCTGCAACTTGGCCTGGCGCAGGTTTGAGTTGCTGCCTGGTTCATGATCTATGCTCTTAATTGCTTAATTCCAGTTATCAAATACACATTTTTTCCTTTTCTCCAACTACTCTATTGCCCAGTCCTGCTACGACTGGGGGTAGATTCACCTGCCACCCTTCCTGGTCAACCAGGGTGGAGAGAGGAATGCTAAGCCCTTCTCCAGTTCTCAGACTTACTGCAGCTGAGAATGGGCACACCTTTAATTATGCAATCCTCAACATATAACACCAACAGAACCAAATAAAACAAGCATAAAACAACAAGGGTAAAACAAATAGATGGTGTAAATTCTACAGGGTTCCCCCATTCTCTATTGCTCACCAAACTGTGACAAATTTCTGTTACCAATTATCCCTCATGTCAGGTGATCAAACTGACACTGCAGGACGGTGGGGGGGTGGATAGAGAAAGCACACCATATAACCAAATTTTAAAGCTTCATTAAAAATAATAAAACAACAATGGAGAGTGTTGGGAATGCTCCCACATCACTCAAGAAAAATATAAATGCCCCATACTTACAAATATCCAGACTGGCCACGTCTGTATATAACATTCAGAAAAGGGGAATAGGTGGACGGGAGATTATCCTGTATACAGCTTGTTCAGAATTTCCAACATGCTTCCGCTCTTGGGAGGGCTGTTCTTTTACACCCTGGAATCTCCTGCGGTGTCTCTTTCAGAGATTCCAGTCCAGGTCAGCTACCTGTGGCTTCTCCAGTGTCACCAAGCCACACCAACACCGGCATCCGTCACAAAGTCAGACTGTTGGATCTCACCAAACAGTTAAGCTTTGCAAATGTAATCTCAGTTCTGTAACTTGTACTGCCTTTAGTTTGCCTGTCTCTATTTTTCCACAGCCAGCTGGGGCTGAAAGCAGTTGGTTTTTTTTTTTTTGTACTTAACATAGTTTATGCTGATTTTTGACCTTGAGCATAAAACAACTTTTTCTTCATCTCTCTGCCAAGCTGAATTTCAAATTAACCCATTCCTAGACAAATTGCTCACACTGTGTCAGAGGCTTTTCTTTGGTGATTAAAAGCTCCTCTGAGATATATGATCTTATCTAGATTAAAGGTACCTTTTAATGGGCATTGTTTAGATGGATCTTCACGCGTATAAAGATTCCAATTCTCTAAATACCTGCAGGTTTTAGAACCATAATGTACGTACATATAATATGCTGGGGTACCCTTAGGGGGTGAGGTGGAATGTTTAGACTGTCCCTTACCCACACGGAAAAGAAGGGGGGGGAAGAGAAGATGGGTTCACACGCTCCTAGACCCGATTACAGTTTTGGCTTCCAGCATACCATTAGAACAAGAAACAAAAGTACCCCTACCAAAAAGAAAAGCCAGCCCTGGGGCTGCTCTAAGTCCCAGTAATTGTTCAGCACGGCCCACGGACTCGTGGAGTTAATGGAATTATTCATTAGCCGTGTCTGAACCTAGGTACCTTAACCAGAAAGCTTTTACCCACACACCTTCCTATTTGTGGGTTCCTTTACCGTTAGGGGCCCAAGGTCCCAACCCGCACTTCGGGGGCGTTAATCCTCAAACCCAGGAGGTAACGCACTTACCACGCCCGGAGTGGCCGCGTCCGGCAGGTGGACTCCCCTCTTCTGGTACCATCTTGTCTCCATGTCGGTTGGAGTTCTCTATGGAGGGGGCGTAGCCGTCCCGGCCGATTGCGGCGACCCGGAGCTCGAGCAAACCAATAGCTCAAGGTGGCCACTCTCCTGAGCCGTCCTCGGCCGCCGGTCAGCGCCCCCAACAGGGAGAGAAGTCCCGGCGGAGTCGCCATTTGTTAGCCAAAAGGGCTCGTTTTCCCCCCGGAGCTTACCTAATTACACCAAGGAGGCACGGAGACAGGAAGACAAGTACCACACCCTTTATTGATCGGTCAGCTGAGCGGGTGTTCCTCTCGGCTAGTGCCAGAGAAAGAGACACACCTTACATGGCCAGATGGGCCTACCTTTATACCCCAAAACAAACAACTTAGCCTACGTTTGTCTACGTCATTTGGTTGACCTGTAGAACCTGTACATGCATCTATTAGGGGATAATTGGATACGCAGGATACATATATCATTTTGTGGGGGCTACAAGATACATCTGTTGAGGATACATTTGTCATTCTGAAGGGGACACAAGATACATCCGTTGACCCTTTGTACTAGATACTTTGGATGCATACATGTGAACGCAGCTGCATACACTTGGGGAGCCAACATATACTTGGGGAGCCAAACAAAACTGATAAGCAAAATAGCTGACTTAGGTAGATACACGGCCTTCAGTCTAATGAGTTCTGTAAGCTTTCCAACACGGTTTGGGCAAGCATAGCATAACTTTGGTTTACTCAGGCCTAATACGGAAAGGCTTCATTAGCACTATAATTTTCCAACACGCCCACATCCAAACTCCCTCCCAGAGCCCACCACTGCCCCCCTGCCCCCCAACTCCCTGCCCCAGCCCAGAGCCCACATCCAAACTCCCTCCCAGGGTCCACCCCCTGCCTGCCCTGCACCCCAACCCCCTGCCCATCCCAGAGCCTGCACCTCATGTACCCAAACTCCCTCCCAGCGCTTTGGGGGTGTGGGCGAGGAAGGACGGACAAGACTTGGACCAGTTCTGGGCATCACCAAAAGTTATATAAACCTGGTGACGCTGAGCTGGAGCCCTAGTCACTGCACATCTCTCTCCTTACAGGGGGGGACTGTGTGGGGCAGGGCGCTGCTGGGGGTTTATTCCTTCCTTTAATGGCTGTGGAAGGGGGAACAGGGAGAGAATTTGCTCCTCTGTTCTCTGCAGAACACGTGCAGGCAGCGGGATTATCTCCAGGGCTGTAACAAAACACAAGCTAGCAGAGGGGGGGAAGGGATTTCCTGCAGGATCTATTCCCAGTGCAGCTCCCAAGCTGTGCCCTGGCGTGCTGTGCCCAGGGGATTTAGACGCTTTAGAGGCAGGTGATTGACACGTGCTGGGTCCCATCTCCAGCGCTGACCTGACACGTGCTCGCTGCATTCTCCGCCGGGGGCTCCTGAGTCTGACGGTTCAGCAGCACCAGCCCAGCCCCGCCCCCGCTTTTCCCCTGGGGAGCCCCAGCCCGCTCCTGCCCCCTCCGGGCTGAGGCGGATCCCCGCGTGTCCCACCCCCCTGCGTGGGGCCCGGGGGCAGGGCCAGGCCCGGGGAGGAGCCGCCCCTTCCTGCCCCCCCCGGCCCCCGCCCCTTTGTGCGGCAGCGGGGCCATGGCCGGGAGCGCAGCGCGGGGCAGCGCGGTGGGGCCGGGGACACGCGTGGGGCGGACACGCTCCTGCCGGGGCGGGCCCGGCTGCCTGGTTCGCCCCCTGCCCGGGGGGGTCCCCGAGCTCCGCGCGGCCGGAGCGGGGCTGCCCGGGGCGGGGCCGGGGCGACGGAGCCCGGGAGAGGCTGGGCCGGGAGCTGCAGGAGGGGCCGGAGCGCGGCTCGGCTGCAGAGCTCGGAGCCCAGGCTGGGCCTGGGGTGTCAGAGCCTGGCTGGGGATGGGGCTGTGGAGGAGTTGGGAGTCTGGGGTGCGCTGGGGGGGGGGGTCAGGGCCGGGGGCAGCGGCTGGGGATGGGGCTGTGGGGGAGCTGGGAGTTTGGGGTGCACTGGGAGGTCAGGACTGGGGGGAGCGGCTGGGGGCTGGGGGGGAGCTGGGAGTCTGGGGTGTGCTGGGGGGGGTCAGGGCTGGGGTGAGCCGCTGGGGATGGGGCTGTGGGGGAGCTGGGAGTTTGGGGTGCGCTGGGGGGGGTCAGGGCCTGGGGGGAAGTGGCTGGGGATGGGGGCTGCTGGGAGCTGGGAGTTTGGTGTGCACTGGGGGGTCAGGGCTGGGGGGAAGTGGCTGGGGATGGGGGCTGCTGGAAGCTGAGCGTTTGGGGTGCGCTGGAGGGTCGGGGCTGGGGGATGTTTGGGGGGCTCCATGTTCAGATCTGGCCCTGCGGGAGCTTTGGGGGCTGGCGCTGGGGAAAGTGGGGGAGTGTCTGAAGTTGGCTGCTTGGGATGTGGGTGAGGCCCGGGGGAGCTGGGGGTTGGGCTGCACCCCTGTCCCTGCAGCCTGGGGCCCTGCGTTTCCTCTGGAAAAGCTGCTCCCTGTTTCACCAGCTCCTCTCAGTCTGAGTCCCAGGGACCCTGCACAGGAGTCTGCAGGGCAGGACGGGCCCTGAAATCTGGCAGCTGGGAGGTTTGCAGCAGTTTCTAACCCTCCCTCCCCTGCTTCTTCCAGGAGGCACCACAAAAGCATCTGGCCCCTCTGGGAAAAGAGAGAGAAGCAGCCAAAGCCGAGGAGGAGCGGCAGAGCGAGGAGCTGCTGGTAGGTGCCCAGAGCCCCCCGCCACTTAGGTTTGCCTGGCATAAGAATGACCTGGTGAATGCAGGGCCCACCCTGCCAGCCTCAGCCAGGGACCCATCCCCGCTGGAGCCCAGGGAGCCTGCAGGGTCAGACACGGGGGTAACGTGATGCCCTTAAGATGCAGGAGGCTGCTGGGCAGGAGAGGGTCAGTCGGTGTTAGCCCGGAGCCCCTGCCCACGGGCTGTCTGGATGTCACAGTGACCAGGGATCCTTTCTAGCTCCTGGGGCGGATGGGGAGGAAGGAGATGAAATGTGGGCTGCAGAGGTGGAGGATTTGGCTCAGTGCACGTTGATGAGGTTTTGGGGAGAAGTGTCCCTCCTGTAGGTGATGTACAGCTCACCCCGGTCCTGATCCCTCCTCCCTTCCCGGGATAAATGAACTTCCCATCCCCCACCACCAGAGATCTTGTGTCCTGGTAAATAACTCTGCCACCCGCCCCCAGGTGCATTTATGATTTTCCCCAGTTACGGAGCAGATTAATTTCAATGTTGATAAATGCAAAATAGGGCACATTGGAAAAGATAATATCAAATGCACATAAACTGATGAGGTCTAAATTAGCTGTTACCGCTCAAGAAAGAGATTTTGGAGTCACTGTGGATAGTTCTCTGGAAACATCCACTCAGTCTGCAGCAGCAGTCAAAAAAGCAAACAGAATGTGGGGAATCATTAGGAAAGGGATAGACAATAAAACAGAAAATATCCTATTGCCTCTATATAAATCCATGGTATGTCCACATCTTGAATACTGTGTGCAGATCTGGTTGCCCCATCTCAAAAAAGATATATTGGAATTGGAAAAGGTTCAGAGAAGGTCAGCAAAGATGATGAAGGATATGGAACAGCTTCCGCATGAGGCGAGATTAATAAGACTGAGGCTATGGCTACACTCCGCAGCTTTTAGCCACACGGCTGTGCCGCTACAGCCGTTCTGCTGCCAGGCGCGCAGTGTAGCTGCTCTTTGTTGGCAGGAGAGAAGTGCCAGTGTAGACAAAGCCTGAGACTGTTCATCTTGGAGAAGAGACGACTAAGGGGGGATATGGTAGAGGTCTATAAAATCATGACTTGTGTGGCGAAAGTAATTTTGCCACACAAGTGTTATTTCCTTCTCTTAACACAAGAACTAGGGGTCATCCAGTGAAATGAATAGGCAGCAGGTTTAAAACAAACAAAAGGCAGTATTTCTTCACACAACACACAGTCAACCTGGGGAACCCCTTGCCAGGGGATGTTGTGAAGGCCGAGACACTAACAGGGTTCTAAAAAGAACTAGAGAAGTGCATGGAGGACAGGTCCCTTAGGGGCTATTAGCCAGGATGAGTGGGATGGTGTCCCTAGCCTCTGTTTGCCAGAAGCTGGGAATGGGCGACAGGGGATGGATCACTTGATGATTCTCTGATCTGTTCATTCCCTCTGGGGCACCTGGCATTGGCCACTGTCAGAAGACAGGATACCGGGCTAGATGGGCCTTTGGTCTGACCCAGTCTGGCCGTTCTTATGTTCCCCTGTTACTGAGCCGCCCTCTCCCTGTTGCAGAAACAGACGGAAGCCGAGAGGCAGAAGATCGTCTGGGAGTGGCAGGAGCTGCGAGGGTTTCTGGAGGAGCAGGAGCAGCGGCTGCTGTCCCGGCTGGAGGAGCTGGAGGGAGCCATTGTCCAGCGAAGGGATGAGGGCGTCTGCAGCCTGTCCTGGCAGATTTCCCTGCTCGGCGACAGGGGAGGAGACGAGGGGCAGCAGCCGCTGAGCCCACCCCTGCAGGTCAGGCTGTCGTTGCAATGATCATACACAGCGTTTCTCTAGGTGCTTCTGAGCTCTAGACCCCAAAGCACTTTACAGAGTGGGGTCAGGGGCATTATCCCTATGGGACAAATGAGGAAAGTGAGGCAGAGGGAGGGGCAGAGCCCTGCCCAAGGTCACCCAGTGAGTCCGGCAGCGGTGCCAGGGATGGGCCCTGGGAGTCCTGGATGCTGCAGCCCCAAGACCTTTTCTCCTGGAAATGTCTCTCTGCATTTGCTCTTGGAGGGTGAAATCCCCTCCCCCACCATGCTGAGGTCCCGAGCCAGGCCTAAGGCCCCTGTCACTGGAGGTTAATGGGTTTAGTGGGGCCAGGGGCCTTCTGGATCTCTCAGCACTGGGGGGAATTTGATTCTCAATGCAGAGAAATATCTTCTGCCTTTAAGTGCCCGGGGAGAAGATTTCCACAGTGGGACCTGCCTGCAGGGATTGCTGGGGCTGCATAGGGGAAAGTCCCTGGTAGGGGGGCAGCAGCTCTGGGAATGTAAACCTGAAATTCCCCTACTGCCCAAGGCCTCAATGGTGACCCCTGCAGAGCAGGAGGCCTCCCCACCCAGGGACACTCCCCCTGACGGCCTCCTCTTTCTCTCCTCTTTAGGGTGCTGGGAGCACTGGGGGCAGGTAAGTCCTGGGCTCCATTTCACTCCCCCTCATGGGCCGTTAGGTTTGATAACTGCACTGAATAGGAAGCTGCCCCCTGCCCTGGGAGCGTGTGATTCTGTCTCCACTAGTGGCTGACTCGGGTAGGAGACGAGCCGGTTACTGTCTGGTCGCTCATGAGGTCACAGCAGGGCTGCTAGACCCAGGGCCGATGGGACAGACCATGCCTGTCTCCTGGACTGACGTGGCCCCGTCACGTACTCGGAGGGCGCAGAATCTCAGCTTTCGCATTTGTTAAAGTGAGTTGCCGGCCCTCAGCACCTCCCCAGTGTAAACGGAGACAGTGTTGCCTTGCTGGGGCTGCCAGCAGCCTGAAGCCGTAGCTCTGAGAGCGTGAACTCTCCTGTCCCCTGTTAATGTCAGCGGGGTGTCGACTGAAATGGCAGCACTTTGATGTGAACATTAAACGTTCCCTGGCTGATCACTCGAGCAGGTGGAACGGGGAGGGGGCGGGAGTGAAGCCTTTGTGGGGTGGGAATAGGGGGTTGCTGTAGGGAGGGAAGAACAGAGGAGAGACACAAGGACAAGGAAGTGAGAGAGAAATGGAGAAAGGAGGGTGGGAAAGGCAGGGAAACATAGGGAAGAACCAGCAGGGCCCTACAGAGTGTCCGGGAAGGGGCTGTTTTCCTCCTGAGTGACACTGAGAGTGACAGACAAAGACTTGGCAAAATACTAAGAACTAACATTTTATTTCCCATACGAAGGGCAGATTCCCCCCTTGTTCTTCGTACGTGGGTGTCCCATGGAGAGCAGTGGGTGTTCTGCTGTGAATGGAGCAGGGCACAGAGTCCTAACCCAATGCCCTGGCCACTGGCCGTAAAGGACAGGGCAGTGTGGCCCTCTCTGCCAAATGAGCTGGACGCCCCAGGGTTACTGCTTCAGCTGAAGGGTTCGGGGGTTTTGGCATTAAAGGGCCCACGTTCATTCCCTGCTGGAGCCCTGGGCTCAGTCTGTGGCCACTGTCAGCATGTAGGACCTGCCCACTCTGTGGTCTGTGTCTCCTCCCTTTCCACATAATCCCCGTGCTGGTGCCCCTTGTTCCTGCCGTAACCCAGTGTAGGGGGTGGCTCTGCCCCCCCCAGAACCAGAGCGTCCCTGAGAAAGCCCCTGAACAATGTCTCCGTTCCTTGCTCTAGTGTCTCCCCACTTCCCGTCTCTCTGGGGAGCACAGGGCTGGGGTGACTCACCCTGACATTGACTATCTCAGGCTACAAAGCTCAGATCCAGGTTTCATGAAGTTTGGGGGTTGCTGGGCTCAGGGTCTGGGGCTCAGGCCTATTTCTCACCCCTCCTTTCCCCAGCAGGGAGGACGGGACGTTTCAGAAGCCAGAGCCGTCGTTTGCGGAGCTGGAGAAGAGACTCAGCGATTTCTCTCTGCAAAGTGCCGTGCTGCAGGAGGTGCTGCTGGGATTCAAAGGTGAGTTGGAGTCTGGGGGTGGCGTCTCCTCTGGTTAGAGCGACCCTGGGGAGGAGTCAGGGACTCTAGTGATGTCACTGATCCTGGGCTCCATCTCACAGCCCAGCTCAGCGAGTCGTCCTTCCCCATGGAGCAGCCCTGTGGGGCTGGCTCTGCCTGCAGCGGCTGCGTTATCGGCCTCTGATCTCTGTCACCATCTCGTCGTTAACAGCAGTTCCATTAATAAGCAATGGGGGTTTCTCCATGAATGCGAGGGCCTGAATTCTCACCTCTCCCGTCTTCTCCTTCCCCTAGAGACGCTGCGACGGGAGCTGGGGAGCGACACAGGTACGTGTCTGTCTCTGACGGGCCGTGGGGAGATTTCAGCCCAATAACCATGTTAACGACAGGTGATTGCAGCCTCCAGCAGCTGGAAGCTGTAACAATGGGAAGCGATGTTACTTTGTTCTTGCACCACTATATTTTCAACTGACTTGTCTCTTAAATATTTTAGCTCAGGGATCAGCAACCTTTGGCACACGGCTCACCAGGGTAAGCACCCTGGCAGGCTGGGTCAGTTTGTTTGCCTGCGATGTTGGCAGGTTTGCACGATCGCGGCTCCCACTGGACACAGTTTGTCACTCCAGGCCAATGGCGGCGGTGGGAAGTGGCAGGCAGCACATCCTTCAGCCTGCGCCGCTTCCTGCATTCCCCCATTGGCCTGCGACGGCAGACCGCGGCCAGTGGGAGCTGCAATCGGCCGACCCGTGGACGTGGCAGGTAAAGAAACTTGCCCAGCCCACCAGGGTATGTGGATTGGAGTTTCCCCAAGGTCCTTTAAGTGTTTCTTGATTGGGCATTTGATTTGCAAATTCCTTTCTGAAGAAGCTGACCTAATGCTTTACTAAGGCTACTTCAGAATCAGAACACATTGATGTACAAAACGTAGCCAATATTCATAACTTTGACTGTAAAAATGATACACCCACACAGGTAGTATCATCATCAGCAGTAAATTATAACCTTTTCATAGACACCTTACACGACAACTGATTTGCAGCAAATGTTGCACAAGTGGTTGCACCAATGAACTATACAGTCACAGGTTTTCTGCATATAAAAGCCAGGGCTGGTGTTAGGGGGTAGCAAACAGGGCAACTTCCTGGGGCCCCAGACCCCCACAAAGCTACATGGCTTCGGCTTCAGCTCTGGGTGGTGGGGCTCAGGGGCCCAGACTTCAGCCCCATACGCTGGGACTTCAGCTTTCTGCCCTGGGCCTCAGCGAGTGTAATGCCGGCCTTGCTTGGCAGCCCCCTGAAAGCTGCTCACAGCCCCGCAAGGGGCCCCAGACTCATGGTTGAGAACCCCTGCCTTACCCCACAAATCACAGCAACGTTCAGGTTACTGCCAGGCCCAAAGGACCAGTCACTTCCTTAGGTCAAATGACTCTTAGATCTCCCAACAAAGACAACACTTGTAGCCAGTCCTGTCACAACCTGTATTAAGATTTATTTGAAAGGAAAGGAGAGTTGTTTACAAAGTTAAAGCAGTGTGACAAAGCTCTGTCCTTGTCTCCATGGGCCCTGCATTTCCTGGTGGATTTCGCTAGCCTCAGAGGCTCACTGTGACCCTCCACGTAGCCCTTCTCTCTAGGGACAAGTGTCACAGCCCACTGAGCCATTTTCATCGTAAGCCAGCGAGGGAGGGGAGGCAAAGCTACCCTCCCTTGCAGAGTCTCTGTTGTCTCCCAGTCTCAGTGATTAATCAGGGGAGCAAAGGGGGAGCCCAGGACACCCCTCTACTCTAGGCTCCAGCCCAGGGACCCTAATAGTATCAGCTGTGGTATCTGACCTTTTAGAAACAGGACACATACAATTCCCTGTTCTACTTCCCCACAGCAGCCCCACTTCCTCAGGCTCCACTTCACCCTTACCTCAGGGCTTCCTTCCTTGTGCCTGATCTGGTGTGTACTGCTCCGTCGCTCCCACAGCTCCTGTTCTGCACACCCACCTGCCTCACTGGGAGCTCTCGAACTAGTTTCAGCCAGCCCCTGATTGGCTTCAGGGGTCCCAATGAACCTAGCTGTCTCCACGGCTTTCTGGAAGGATGTTAATTGGCCCCAGGTGTCTTGATTAACCTGGAGCAACTGTCCTTTGGTTACCATGGTAACAGGGATTTGTTTAGCCTGGGGCTAACATACCTGTTTCTCACTACTTTCCTATAGCCATTTTGTCTTGCCCTGTCAGAGCAGCTAATCATCCAGATGCAGACAAGTTACAGTCTTACATTTCAAAAGGTAATAGAAGCTTCTATAATAAGCAAGCTCTGCATATTCTTTAGGACTAACCCCGGCTAAGCAGCTGGGGATCTCATGTTTATGCCTAGGAACGTTGCCCCCCCGAGTCCAAGCAGCATACAGATCATCAGTTCCTTCTGTGTGGGGTTTTTCATCTCCTTCCTGCCATGTGCTCTGAGCTGCAAACTCAGCTAATGGGAAGTCAAGAGCACAACAGCCTTGTGTCTTCTTTAACATCCCATAATAGTCTCTCTGGTGTGGATGGACCTTTCCTGCCAGGCAGGGTGTAATGCATTCGGCTGTCAATCAGCACTTCACCTAGGTAAAGTCTCTCTCCTGTCTGGTGATTTACAGAGCCACAGAGGCTCACAATGCAGCTAGTCAGATGTTAACCCAGGCAGCAACTCAATAAAGCATTCAATAAAGTCTAAACATGTTCTTATAATCCTAATACCTGTTTTAACAATACTAACACAGGTGAGTCAGACTGATTCCACTGTGTGTTTGTCCATGTTCAATGAAGACATGGGGGCTTTTGCAAGAGCTAACACCTCATCTGCCAGTGTCACAGGCAGGCTGGGCAGGGATGGTGTCTCTAGCCTCTGTTTGCCAGAAGCTGGCAATGGGTGACGGGGTGGATCACTTGATGGTTACCTGTTCTGTTCATTCCCTCTGGGGCACCTGGCATTGGCCGCTGAGCTAGATGGACCATTGGTCTGACGCAGTGGGCAGCTCTTATGCTCACAGTCTGTATGAGGAGTATCTACTCATTTGGACTCACTGGGGAGCCACAGAAAGGAACAAGATGTGCTGAGGCAAGAAGGCCCAGTCTCAGAGCCCCCGGGGTCACACTTCCCAAAGGCTAAAACTAGGCCCAGCCCATGAAGGGGGCACTGCCAGGAGAGACTGGATAAAGGCTGGAGCATCAAACTGTTACCGAAATATCGGGTCCGTCTAGCTGAGAGCCAATAACAGTCTGACAGGGATAAGGAAAGGTGCTTTATTCTGCAGAAGAAAGGAGAGCCCTGTAAATAGATACAGATAGTTCAAAAGTTCAGGTTACTGTGTACGTCAGGCTTCTGCTTCCCCCTACTGGCCGCTTGTAAGCTATTAAGGGGGGCCCCAGTAACTTTCACAAAACCACTCTGTAAACCTGAGAGAGCTGCCTTGGGGACAATGACAGGGAGAATCCCCAGAGTGACTCCTTTGATTCTGTTCTTCACTGGCCTTTGGTTCTTAGAATCACGGAACTGGAAGGGACCTCGAGAGGTCATCTAGGCCAGTCCCCTGCCCTCAAGGCAGGACTCAGTATTATCTAGACCAGACATGGGCAAACTACGGCCCGCGGGCCATATACGGCCCGTTGGGCTTTTTAATCCGGCCCGCCGAACTTGTCCAAGTTATATTATTAAATTAAATTTTATTATAATTAAACCTCCTTCATTTTACCTTTCCCTGTAATGCCCATGTTTCCCCAACAGATGGCGCACTCCAAAGACATTGACCTTTGTTTGAGTGTGATGTGTTACTCTCTACTTCACTTTTTCGCTTTGCAGTTTGAGCCCTTCAGTAAACAGAGCGGACCGAAGAAAAGAAAAGTAGACAGTGAGTGCCGAGTGTTTAATAAAGAGTGGACAACAAAATATTTTTTCGCTGAAGTCCGATCAATGGCTGTATGTCTGATATGCCAAGAAACTAGCGGTTTTTAAAGAATACAACATCAGCCGTCATTTTGCCACAAAACATGCTAACTACGCTAGCAAACAGTCTACACAAGAACGGGCGGCTACGGCTCAGAGATTGATGGCTAATTCACAGACTCAGCAAAAATTTTTTCACAGACAAACTGCGATTCAAGAGTCAAGTACCAAGGCAAGTTTTTTGCTGGCATTCAAATTAGCAAAGGCTAGTAAGCCTTTCTCCGAAGGCGAATTTTTAAAAGAATGCATGGTTGAGACAGCAGGTCTCTTGTGTCCGGAGAGCAAAGGCAAGTTTGAAATAATCAGTTTATCACGCAGAACTGTGACTCGCCGTGTGGAACTGATTGACGAAGATATAGCCAGCAAATTAAACAAAAAGGCGGAGTCCTTTAAGTTTTTTTCACTAGCACTGGATGAAAGTAACGACATAAAAGACACTGCTCAGATCCTAATTTTTATCCGAGGGATTAACGACAGTTTTGAGATTACGGAGGAGTTTTTGACCATGGAGTCCCTGAAAGGAAAAACGCGGGGAGAGGACTTGTATAACCAGGTGTCTGCTGTCATCGAGAGAATGAAGCTACCTTGGAGTAAACTTGCCAATGTCACCACGGATGGATCGCCAAATTTAACTGGAAAAAACGTTGGGCTACTAAAAAGAGTCCAGGAAAAAGTAAAAGAGGAAAAACCTGATCAGGATGTTATTTTCCTTCACTGCATCATTCATCAGGAAGCTCTGTGTAAGTCTATATTGCAGCTAAATCATGTCGTGAATCCAGTCGTAAAACTTGTTAACTTTATACGAGCAAGGGGACTTCAGCATCGTCAGTTTATTGCGTTCCTGGAAGAAACCGATGCAGATCACCAGGACTTACTTTACCACTCTCGTGTCCGCTGGTTAAGTTTGGGCAAAGTGTTTCAACGAGTGTGGGAGCTCAAGGAGGAGATTGGTGCATTTTTGGAGTTAATGGGGAGATCCGACGAATTTCCCGAGCTAAGCAACAAGAACTGGCTTTGTGACTTTGCGTTTGCTGTGGACATATTTTCGCACATGAATGAGCTGAACATGAAGCTACAGGGGAAAGATCAGTTTGTGTACGACATGTACACAAATGTTAGAGCCTTCAAATCCAAGCTGACTCTTTTCTCCAGACAAATTTCAAACAAATCTTTCGCTCATTTCCCCACACTAGCCATGCAGAAAGAGGCGATCCGAAACGCGAAGAAATACAGCAAATCACTGGACGACCTGCACGGAGAATTCTGCCGTCGGTTCTCTGATTTTGAAAAAATTGAAAAGTCACTTCAGCTGGTGTCCTGTCCCCTGTCACAAGACCCTGAAACAGCACCACTGGAGCTGCAGTTGGAACTGATCGATCTTCAGTCTGACTCCGTCTTAAAGGAGAAGTTCAACTCTCTTAAACTGAACGACTTTTATGCTTCACTTAACGAAGCCACGTTTCCAAACCTCCGGAGGATGGCACAGAAGATGCTGACGTTGTTTGGCTCAACCTATGTATGTGAACAGACATTCAGCGTTATGAACATCAACAAAGTCCGTCACAGATCCAAGTTAACTAACCAACACCTCGGATCTATCCTGAGAATTGCCACAACAAAACTAACTCCAGATTTTGATGCACTTGCAAAAAAAGGAGATCAACAACACTATTCCCACGGAAACTGAATGGGAGTTTATCTACTGTGTTATTAAATTAATACATTTGGAAAACAATTTTTACAATGAACCCTGCACATTGATGTTTTGGTGCCTGTTAAAGGCCAAATCTTTTCATGTAATGGTTTTTACATTTCATTTATATTAGTTCACACAAACACACCATCCTTCTATTCTGGCCCGGCCCCTCTGTCAAATTTTAGAAACCATTGTGGCCCGCGAGTCAAAAAGTTTGCCCACCCCTGATCTAGACCATCCCTGACAGGTGTTTGTCTAACCCGCTCTTTAAAATCACCAATGATGGAGATTCCACAACCTCCCTGGGCAATTTATTCCAGTGCTTAACCACCCTGACAGGGAGGTTTTTTTCCTAATCTCCATCCTAAACCGCCCTTGCTGTAATTTAAGTCCATTGCTTCTTGTCCTATTCTCAGAGGTTAAGAAGAACAATTTTTCTCCGGCATGTTTGTAACAACCTCTTATGTACTTGAAAACTGTGATCGTCCCCTCTGAGTCTTCCCCAGTTTTTTTCAATCTTCCCTCATAGGTCATGTTTTCTAGATCTTTAATAATTTTTGTTGCTCTTCTCTGAACTTTCTCTAATTTGTCCACATCTTTCTTGAAATGTGGCCCCCAGAACTGGACACACTACTCCAGTTGAGACCTAATCAGTGTGGAGGAGAGCAGAAGAATTTCTTCTCGTGTCTTGCTTACAATACTCCTGCTAATACATCCCAAAATGATACTTCCTTTTTTGCAACACTGTTGACTCCTATTTAGCTTGTGATCCACTGTGACCCCCAGATCCCTTTCCGCAGCGCTCCTTCCTAGGCCGTTATTTCCCATTTTGTATGATTGATCCTTCCTAAGCGGTGTACTATGCATTTGTCCTTATTGAATTTCATCCTATTTACTTCAGACCATTTCTCCAGTTTGTCCAGATCATTTTGAATTTCAGTTCTATCCTCCAAAGTCCTTGCAACCCCTCCCAGCTTGGTATCCTCCGCAAACTTGATAAGTGTAAGAGAGAGACTCTGCTGCTGGGAGGGTTTCACCATGTCTCAGAGGGTTACACCCTGGTGGGACGGGACTAGGCCTGTACTGGGATACGGTCACTCTGTGTGGCAGAACCTAGAATGTCCATTGGCAGGGAACAATGCTGGGGGGAATCGACATGTGGAAAGGACAGAAGCCCTGTCTGAATTCTCTCACATTGCCCTTCTCGCCCTGGCAGGCTACAGATTAACGTCCACACTTTGCTCCAGATTATCCCCTCCTCCCAGCGGGAAGGAAATGGCTGCAATGGAGCTGGCTCAGGTAAGGGATTCTCGGGGAGCTGGTGGTGGGTTCTGCTTGGAGGGAGAGAATCAGTAAATGTACAGGAGGGTGGGAGCCAGTGATGAGCTGCCAAAATATTAACAACAGGTTCCCTCCTCCTCACCTCACGAGGGGGTCATGCCCTCCCCGGGGGTCTTGCCCCATCCAACCCCCCATGCTGCTTGCCACCCCCTGTGGGGACCCCTGACCCATCCCCCCCTTCCCTGTCCCCTGACTGCCCCCTGCCGCCCCATCAAACCCCTCCTCTTATTCTTGATGCCCCCCTGGAACCCCTGCCCCATCCAACCACCCCTTCTCTCTGTCCCTGACTGCCCTCCACCACCTCATCCAACCCCTGCTCCTTCCTGACTGCCCCCCCGGGACCCTTGCCCCCATTCAACCCCCTTGTTCCCTGCCCTCTGACCGCCCCAACCCCTATCCCAGCCCCCCACAAGCCACTGAACACCCCCTCCCTGCTCCCTGCCCCCTTACCACACTGCCTGGGGCCAGGACCAGGTCCGTTATGCCGGGACCGCGACTGGGCTGCAGGACCCGACTCCCCGAGCCGGGCTGGAGCTGCTCAGCCGGGACCGGTGCTGCGGGGCCCGTGCTGGGCCGGATCGGAGCCGCTCGGCCGGGACCAGTCCGAGCCAGGGGTGTTCAGCTGGGACCCGTCTGGGGCGCTCAGCCAGTGCCAGGGGGAGCTGCTCAGGTGGAGCCGGACTGGGCCGCGCGCGCCGTTCCCCTCCCGCCCCCCGGCCCGGCTTACC
Organism: Mauremys mutica; assembly: GCF_020497125.1. Taxonomy (NCBI): domain Eukaryota; kingdom Metazoa; phylum Chordata; order Testudines; family Geoemydidae; genus Mauremys; species Mauremys mutica. Next base: position 6,530,692 of record NW_025423255.1, read on the forward strand.
TGCCTGCTGCTTGTTTCAGGCTTCCCGCAAACATTTGATTCGTGGGAAGCAGGGGAGGGGGAGGAGAAGGAGGGCGGAGCGTTCACAGGAGAGGGGGAGGTGAGCTGGGGCCGGGGGCCGGGTGGACAGCTGCCCGAGTCTTTGTTAAATTTAAAAGCTTTTTTAGAATCGGTTGTCCTGGAACAACCAGTTCTAAAAAGGCTTCTAAATTTAACAACCGGTTCATGCGACCCGGCTGGAGCTCACCACTGGTGGGAGCTGCTCGAGGTGGTGGGAGGCAGGAAGTATCTTGGGTGGAGAAAGGGAGGGGACAGGCTGTGACAAACCTGCTGAGACTTGTGTACTCTAGGGTGTGATGGGTTGTCACCCCGGGGTGCAGTCTGGGGAGCTTCTGGGAACTGCTGTGTCCTCTAACCCTCAAGCTGGGCTGGCCCTTCTCACGCTGCTTTGCTGGAGATTCAGCCAGCCTCTCCAGGGTCTGTCATCACCCAACACGACAGCAGGTGGCGCCATGCACCCAACTAAGCTACCTGAGTGCTTTACCTAAGCCACTCAAGGAGAGAGAGAAGACAACAGCCAATTTCCCTGCGATAAGTGGTAGCAAACAGATCAAAGCAGATGACTTAGCAAATGACCAAAAACTCAAAAAAGCCTAACATACTATCTGGATAGAATTTGAATGAGCAATTTCTTACCCTGACTGACGCTACAAGCAGTCCCACTTCAGTCTTTGTTCCTCAGGTGCTTCCAGGAGTTTTCTTGTGCGGGGAATGAGGCCAAGAGATGATGTCACACCCCACCTTATGTAGCTTTTCCATATAGCAGGAACCCTTTGTTCTAAACTAAGTTCCCAGTCCAGTTTGTGGGAAAAATACAGGTACCAAAATGAAGTTCATTGTCATGTGGTCTGGTCACATGTCTTTGTTGCTGAACCATCAGCACTGGCTTCTTCATTGTTGTACCTGAAAGGCTCGTTGTGGGTGTTACTCAGAGTAAGCACATTTGAAAGACAGATACAGAGTCAATATCCATAACTTCAGATACAAAACATGATCCATGCACATAGGTATCATATTCAGCAAATCATAACTTTTCCAGTGACACCGTACATGACTCATCTTGTACAAAATGCTTCATGTCCTATTCATATTATAATCCTGCCACTATGCTGAATATGGGCTGTAGTGTCAGATAGGTCCTAATGTCAACGCACAAGTGTAGGGAATGGAACTTTCCCTCTTTGTGGAACAGAAAATAACCCTCCAGCCAGGGCTGGAAAAACTTCCCAGACTCCCAGTGCTGAAACCTGAACTTACTGACATTTCATTAGTTACCCCCCATCCTCAGTCTTTGTGGCAACTGCAAACGTTATCAGTGATGATTTTATATTCTCTTCCAGGTCATTGATAAGAATGTTAAATAGCTCAGGGCCAAGAACCAATCCTTGCGAGAACCCGCTAGAAAGAAATCCATTCGACCGTGGTTCCCTATTTAAAATCCCAGTTTTTAATCTATTTAATGTATGCCCTGTGTATTTTGTACATTCTAGTCAAAGTATTTTGCTGAACCAACTCATATGCCTACGTATATTACATCAGTACTATTAGCTGCAACTAAACCTTTGATCTCATCCAATAAGGATATCCAGTTAGTTTGATAGGATCTATTGTGTCTACACCTTTTTAATGGGTACTAATTATATTACCCTCCTTTCTTTATTAATGAAATCTAGTATCGGCTGCTCCATTCTCTTGCCCAGTATCGATGTCAGACTGACACACTTGTAATTAGCTGCGTCATCTCTTTTATACTTTTTAAATATTGGCACAGCATTAGCTTTATTCCAGTCTTGTGGAATTTCCCAAGTGTTCCAAGTCCTAATTAAAATCAACATTAACAGTCCACCACGCTCCTCCAGCAGATCTTTCAGAACTCTAGTTATCTGGACCCACTGATTTAAACACATCTAACTTGAATAGCTGCTGTTTAATATCCTCATGAGTTACTTTTGGAATGGAAAGACTGTCAGCGTCAACACCTTATGATATGAGTTACATCATCTGTTTTTCTCCAAATCCAGGAGAGAAATATTTATTGAACATTTTACCTTTTCTGCATGATTGTTGTTAATTCTGCCATTTCCATCTAGTAATGTACCACTACCATTGTTAGGATTAATTTTGTACTTTTAAAAACTTCCTTCTTATTTTCATTGGTTGATCATTGATTTCTGATAGCTTCCCTTGCCAACTTTCTACAATTCTGACCTTCTAACTTAGATTCTTTTCTATTGAGTTCCCCTTTCTTCCATATATTTTATTTGGAGAGTGTTGGGATTCCTACCAGGGAGCCACCAGCAGGGTCCAGAGACCGCCCAATCTCCTATATCAAGCCCTGGCTAGTAGGTATGTGATAAATATGATGACCCTGCCTCCGTCTGTCAGCTGGGAGACACAAAGGTTCTCTCTTTCCACCCTCTGATGCCTCCTGGCTGCTCTAAGCAAGGTGGGGTGGGACTCTGTTAACATGTGCCTCCCAGAGCTTCCATTTATCTGGTGCTGCTTTTCCGTGAATAGTGGGGCTGTGAGTAGGGCAGCAGGTACTGAGTGTTGGACTCTTGCTCTTTCAGGGGCTGATGACCTTTGAGGAGGTGACTGTGTATTTCACCAGGGAGGAATGGGCTCTGCTGGACCCTGTTCAGAGAGCCCTCTACAGGGATGTGATGCAAGAGAACTATGAGACGGTGACCTCGCTGGGTAAGGAGTCCTGTCCCCTGGGTTATTAGAAGCTGTGGGGTCTCTAAAGAACCTGAGCAGTAATAACTTTATTCATCATCCAAGTTTTGACAAGTTTCTTTGTCCCCCTTTTTTCCCTTATCTCCCATAAGGAGAGGGGAGTGTGGAGGAAGGGCACCCAGGAAGTGGGGTGGGTGGGTCAGTGGGAGGGAGGAGAGGTTTGGGGTTCTAGAGCTGTGGGGGATTCCAGACCTTTAACCCTGAATCCCTACCCAAACCTCAGGTAAATCCCAGACTTCAGCATAACCACTCTCACAAAGCCTCAACGTAATATAAGGCCCTGAACTGTAGCAAGCTTAGGCCACGTTTACTAAATCGAATCACTAAATCGACCACGTCTGGATCGATCTCAGAGCGTCGATCCCGGCTGCAGTGTTGACCTGCCCTTAATAACCCATTTATCTATGTTCACCTCCTTGCCCCTCCACGCATGTTCCAAGCTAATAAGCAATTCTCTGATCATGACATCTTACCTCTAGCGAGTATGAAATTGCCCACAAGACGTGAGACTGGGTCATACATCGTAAAATCAGGTCGGGGTCAAGAAGAGTGAGAGTTTGGAGAGAGTCTTGTCCCCCCTCTCCCCATCTGCAGCAGCCACAAGCTGTCTTCCCTCCCGGCTCCTTGGATCTCTGAGCCTGTCCCTCCTGAGGCTGCGTGGCCCAGTTCTTGTTTCTGACCTTCTCCTTTTCCGGAAGAATTAGAGGCTGTTGCTCCTGAATGTTAGTGTGTAATTCCCCAGCCTTCTCCTCCCACTGGGGGAGTTTAATTCTCCCTCCCATTACACCTGAGTCACTAGATTTCCTAATGCCCCAAAATGTGCTTTTGCGATGTCACAGTTCTGGGGTAGCGAAGCCTTTCACCTGCCTCCATGGTCTGCTCAAGGAATGGCCCCTCAGGTGTCAGGCCCCCAGCCAGCCCCTCTCTATGGGTAGGGACCCACATGCCTCTCCTTTTTGACCAGGGTGTGAGGATTGCAGCTTGTCCTCCACTGTGTTCGCTGGACTAACATCCAGTTCCTGTGCTTTGCTTTCTCTCCGGGGGCTGTGATAGAGGTGGGACTTTTGGTGATACTTGTATGATGCCAATACACACCTCAGTTTCCTGCTGTCATTGGTATTGCTATGATTATAAAGAGCAGAAGACGTGAGGTGTTTTGTCACGTTGCTGTCATGGGGTGATATGAATGGGTCATTAAGGACTGGCTGGGAGTAACCTACATCAATGGAATACCCGACAGAGACAAGGGAATGATTGTCACCCAGGGCCGCCCAGAGGATTCAGGGGGCATGGGGTTTTCGGTGGTGTGTCCCCCTTATCCGCTCTGACACCGCAGAGCATTTTCCCCGTGTCCTCCTTACCAGCTCTGATGCCGCAGAGCATTTACCCTGTGTCCCCGTTCCCTGCTCCCCCTCCTGTTTGACTAAGTTTATATAGTAACATTGTCAGCTATACTTCTGCTTAACCAATCATTGTACTGAAATGTAATTAACCAATCCTAACACATTGAAACATAATTCTCTAACCAATTGTATCCCACTACCCTAATTAACTTACATCTAGCAAAATTAATTATACAGCAGACAAAACCAGTTAGAGAACCAGACTGATTAACATTGTAAAAGTGGTGGCCATAAAGATAAAACAATACAGAAATGAGGGTTTCACAACCACAAGCATTGAGAAGTGATTTCTTGCCAGACAGGCTGCTGTCAGACTAAGTTTTCTTTAACCATTTTAAGATCTGTTTCTTTATCTGGTGGTGATGGGCACTATCAGGACAGGATCATCTTCCTAACAGCCCAGTAGCACCTTATTTCAGTGTGACTGGTTTGGGATGTGAGAGTGTGACCCTTCGCTTCCCAGCTGATGGCTGCCCCTGCTGCTTAGCCAAAGGCCTTAGCCTAAGAACAAGGCCTCAGACAATCCTAGTGAGAGAAGGCCCAGACACAGGCAGACTGTGATTTTGATTCTTTGTTTTTATACCCCTGTGTAGCAGGGTGGTCCCTTGCTCCTGCCCTGAAGGATTAAAAACAGCCCTGGGAGGGGGCTGTGGCTGGAGAAAGCAGCCTTTAGGCTGGGCGGATTGGGGGAAGTGGCTGCAGCTGGGGCCATGCCCCAGACAGACTCAGCTGGCCCTAGAAAGACAGAGAAGCCCGGGGCAGACAAGAGTCTCCCTCTGCTTGTAGAGGAAGAAGGGCCTGGCTGCAGGGAGCTGGACCGGGTACCTGCGTGGAGCAGGGCTGGGGAAAGGCAGAGAAGCTGGGGAGCTCCTGCCTGGAAAGCCCCAGGCTGCGGCCTAGCACAAAGCCAACAGGTACTGGGGGTTGCAGAGGCAGCCTAGGGGTAGGCAAAGGCAGCAGGTCCAAATCCCTTTGCCTGTGGTGAGTGGCTGACACTGCAGCCTGCCCCCGTGAACGGGGGCTGGATGGAGACTAGGCAGTAACTGAGGCAAAGTGGGGATAGTGGCTTGGGGGTTCCCCTGGGAGGGGAGACCCAGATTGGTGGGGTACTGCCAGTGGGTAGCACCCCAAATAAAGGGACACCGGGTCCAGGGAGGGGCAGGGGGGCCAGAGGACAGGTGGATCACCGGCCTGCAGAAGGCGCTCCAGAGCTGGAATGAGCTAATTCCCAGGAGTCACCAGCAGAAGGCACCGCAGGGGTGAGTCTGCTCGTCTACACCCTGTAACTAGCTAAGTGATAAAAATACACCTAACAGTGGGTTCTACCCCTTCCCCCATTCTGTGTCTGTCTTGCGTATTTAGATTGTAAATTCTTCAGGGCATGGCCCAGCTACTATTCTGGGTTTGTACTTGTCCTAGCACAATGGGGACCCACTGTTAGTTGCTCCTTAGGCACTAAGGTAATTCATATGATTTATTATAATAACTCTCCTGCCACTTGGAGCCAAGGAAGCTGGCCTTGGGATGTTACTGCTTAAAAATGAGCTGGGGGTTAAAACCATGGAATATTCTTTGTGACAAGTATCCCACAAATTCCACTGACCTCCCTCATTTTCTTTGCCTGCAGTAGGGTTTCTAAATTCAAAACCTGATGTGATCTCACAGCTGGAACAAGGGGAAGAGCCGTGGGTCCCAGACCTCCAGGGCTCTGAGAAAGAAATGCTTCCAAGAGCTGCCTGCACAGGTGAAGAATTGGTTAAACCAACTCAACAACTGTGTGGGAATGCAGGAAACATTCGGGATGCCCTACAAAGACCCTATGAGCTCTCCAAGTTCAGGATTGTTCCCTGCAGATATGGAATCATTATGGCAGATGTCACTCATGGCTTCCCTCCTATTCTGACTGACAACTGGCAGCAGGTCCCTCCCCGATCTCACTTTCCCCTGAATTGTTTACGAAGTTAAAGCAGGTAATCCTATAGATGCAGACGAGTTGCAGTCTTAGATTTCAAAGGCAATAGAAGCTTCTGTAATAAGCAAGCTCTATATCTTCCTTAGGACTAACCCCGGCTAATCAGCTGGGGATCTCTTCCTGATGCGTAAAAACTTTGCCCCCCAGAGTCCAAGCAGCATACAGATAATCAGTTCCTTCTGTGTGGGGTTTTTCATCCCCTTCCTGCCATGTGCTCTGAGCTGCCAGCTCAGCTAATGGGAAATCAAGAGCACAACAACAGCCTTGTGTTTTCTTTAACGTCCCATAATAGTCTCTCTGGTGTGGATGGACCTTTCCTGCCAGGCAGGGTGTAATGCATTCGGCTGTCAATTAGCACTTCACCTAGGTAAAGTCTCTTTCCTGTCTGATGATTTACAGAGCCACAGAGGCTCACAATGGAGCTAGTCAGATATTAACCCAGGCAGCAACTCACAAGCATTTAATGAAGTCTAAACATGTTCTTATAATCCTAATACCTGTTTTAACAATACTAACACAGATGAGTCAGACCGATTCCACTGTGTGTTTGTCCATGTTCAGTTAAGACACAGAGGCTTGTGTAAGAGCTAACACCTCATCTGCCAGTGTCACAGGCAGGCTGGGCAGGGATGGTGTCTCTAGCCTCTGTTTGCCAGAAGCTGGGAATGGGCGACGGGGGGGATCACTTGATGATTCCCTGTTCTGTTCATTCCCTCTGAAGCACCTGGCATTGGCCACTGAGCTAGATGGACCATTGGTCTGATGCAGTGGGCAGCTCTTATGTTCTTATGTTCACAGTCTGTATGAGGAGTATCTGCTCATTGGGACTCGCTGGGGAGCCACAGAAAGGAACAAGATCTGCTGAGGCAAGAAGGCCCAGTCTCAGAGCCCCCGGGGTCACACTTCCCAAAAGCTAAAACTAGGCCCAGCCCATGAAGGGGGCACTGCCAGGAGAGATTGGATAAAGGCTGGAGCATCAAACAACTTTGTAAACCTGAGAGAGCTGCCTTGGGGACAGTGACAGGGAGAATCCCCAGAGTGACTCCTTTGATTCCGCTCGTCTCTGGCCTTTCGTTCATAGAATCATGGAACTGGAAGGGACCTCGAGAGGTCATCTAGGCCAGTCCCCTGCACTCAAGGCAGGACTCAGTATTATCTAGACCATCCCTGAGGTGTTTGTCCAGCCTGCTCTTAAAAATCCCCAGTGATGGAGATTCCACAACTTCCCTACACTATTTGTTCTGGAGTTTAACCACTCTGACAGTTAGGAAGTTTTTTCCTAATCTCCATCCTAAATTGCCCTTGCTGCAATTTAAGGCCATTACTTCTTGTCCTATCCTCAGAGGTTAAGAATTTTTTCTTCCACATCCCTGTAACAACCTTTTATGTACTTGAAAACTATTATCATGTCCTCTCTCCTCCAGACTAAACAAACCCAATTTTTTCAATCTTCCCTCATAGGTCATGTTTTCTAGACCTTTAATCATTTTTGTTGCTCTTCTGTGGACTTTCTCCAATTTGTCCACATCTTTCCTCATATGTGGCACCCACAAATGGACACAGTACTCCAGTTGTGGCCTAATCCGCACAGAGTGGAGTGGAAGAATTACTACTTGTGTCTTGCTTACAGTACTCCCTCAAATACATCCCAGAATGATGTTTGCCTTTTGCACTGTTGACTTATACTTAGCTTGTGATCCACTATGGCCCCCAGCTCCCTTTCCGCAGTGCTCCTTCCTGGGCAGGAATTTTCCATTTTGTACGTGTGCACCTGATTGTTCCTTCCTAAATGAAGCACTTTACATTTGTCCTAATTGAATTTCATACTATTTACTTCAGGCCTTTTCTCCAGATCATTTTGAATTTTAATCATAGAATATCAGGGTTGGAAGGGACCACAGGAGGTATCTAGTCCAATCCCCTGCTCAAAGCAGGACAAATCCTCAGACAGATTTTTTCCCCAAATCCCTAAATGGCCCCCTCAAGGATTGAACTCACAGCCTTGGGTTTAGCAGGCCGATGCTCAAACCACTGAGCTCTCCCTCCCTGGTCTATCCTCTAAAGCACTTGCAACCCCTCCCAGCTTGGTATTGTCTGCAAACTTGGTAAGTATAACAGAGGATGTTACTGGGAGGGTTTCACCGTGTCTCAGAGGGTTACACCCTGGTGGGAGGGGGCTAGGCCTGTACTGGAATAAAGTTACTCTGTGCTTCACAGTGTGCAGAACCTAGAGTGTCCATTAACAGGGAAAAATCAGGGGGGAATCAGCATGTGGAATGGACAAAAGCCCCCTCTGCATTCTCTCACATTGCCCTTCTCGTCCTGGCAGGCTGCAGATTAACGTCCACGTTTTGCTCCAGATCATTTCATCCTACCAAAGGGAAGGAAATGGCTGCAATGGAGCTGGCTCAGGTAAGGGATTACCAGGGAGCTGGTGGTGGGTTCTGCTTGGAGGGAGAGGAGCAGTAAATGCATAGGAGGGTAGGAGCTGCTGGAGGTGGTGGGAGGCAGGAAATATCTTGGGTGGAGAAAGGGAGGGGACAGGATGTGACAAACCTGCTGAGACTTGTGTACTCTAGGGTGTGATGGGTTGTCACCCCGGGGTGCAGTCTGGGGGGCTTCTGGGAACCGCTGTGCCCTCTAACCCTCAAGCTGGGCTGGCCCTTCTCACGCTGCTTTGCTGGAGGTTCAGCCAGCCTCTCCAGGCCCTGTTATCACCCAACATGACAGTAGGTGGCGCCATACACCCAACTAAGCTACCTGAGTGCTTTACCTGGGCCACTCAAGGACAGATAGAGACAACAGCCAGTTTCCCAGCTCCCCAACCTTGCACACCTGCTGTAGTATAAATTCAGAATTATACCATCTTATAGTGCACAGGGATCTCTGTAATGTCAGCTCATTCATATAGTTCCCCTTCCCCTCGATATGGGAAAGATGTGCACAACAAGCCTGTGCTAACCAAGCTCAGCTTTTCCCCAAACACTTCACTCAAAATGCACTGATTAAGATAAAGCATAAAACAAGTTTATTAATGGCAGAAAGGTAGATTTTAAGTAATTATTGTTAGAACAAAAAAGGAGCCGGTTGATCCAGAGGCGGATATGAATACAGGCTTCTTTATTGTGTTACTTGTTCCCCTTGACCCAACTATCGAGTAAGCACTGGATTAGTTACATCACCCGCCTTTTATCCAAGTTTGTATGTAAACACCCACATCCGTTACAACACCCCAAAACCCCTTATTAAGTAGTAGAAACGCTCATACAATTAGTATACCCACCCCTATCCACTGTCACAGTATTACACATATCATAGAGGTGTTTTTACCTTGAAAATACCGTTCTTTGCAATAACGTGTTGCCACAAATTTCCCTAAACAGCAGTTCTCAGGGTATGGAGGAAGGGTCAATGAGCAGTTCTCGGGGCGGGAGGAAGGGGCCATAAGCCAGGGCTTGTTTATGTAGCTGGGAAAGGAAGGGAGGGGGAGGTAACATTTCTTTTACTTTCTTTCACACAAAGGACATTCATTCCAGCAACTACACTTCTCATGCAGCTGCATCAATGTCAATTCTTACAAGCAACAGAGAAAGGAAAAATATGGCAACTTATTTGTTAAGCAAAGAATTCCTGCCTGCTTATGCCTTTGTCCCCAATGCATGTCAGCACATTAGCAGCTTCCCAGCTCTTTTACTGAACCCTAACGTATCTCAACAATTCTAAGTGATAGCAAACAGATCAAAGCAGATTACTTAGCAGATAACCAAAAGCTCAAACTAAGCCTAACATACTATCTGGATAGAATTTGAATTAGCAATTTCTCACCCTGACTGATGATACAAGCAGTCCCCCAAGTTTCCATACACAGTCCCACTTCAGTCTTTGTTCCTCAGGTGCTTCCAGGAGTTTTCTTGTGCGGGGAATGAGGCCAAGAGATGATGTCCCACCCCACCTTATGTAGCTTTTCCATATGGCGGGAACCATTTGTTCCAAACTAAGTTCCCAGTCCAGTTTGTGGAAAAATACAGGTACCAAAATGGAGTTCGTTGTCATGTGGTCTAGTCACATGTCCTAGCATGTCCTGCTGAGTCATAGTAGCCATGACTCATAGGCTGGCTGAAACAATCACAGGAAGGCTAAGCTCTTCCACGGTCCATTGTCTTTGTTGATAAGCCATCAGCTCTGTCTGACTTCTTCATTGTTGTACCTGAAAGGCTCATTGTGGGTGTTACCCAGAGTAAGCACATTTGAAATACAGATACAGAGTCAATATCCATAACTTCAAATGCAAACATGATCCATGCACACAAATAGGATAATAATATTCAGCACATGACGCATCTTGCACAAAATGCATCATAATTATGTCCTAATCATATTATAACCATACCACTATGCTGAATATGGGGTGTAGTGTCAGATAGGGCCTAATTTCAAGGCACGGGATTTGGGAATGGAACTTCTCCTCTTTGTGGAACAGGAAATAACCCTCCAGCCAGGGCTGGGACAACTTCCCAGACTCCCAGTGCTGGAGCCTGAATCTACTGCCACTTCATTAGTTACCACCACCCGCAATCTTTGTGATACTGCAAACTTTATTCATGACGATTTTACATTCTGTTCTAGGTCATTGATAAGAATGTTAAATAGCACATGGGCAAAAAGCAATCCTTGTGGGAACCCGCTAGAAATAAATCCACTTGACCATGGTTCCCCATTTACAATCCCAGTTTTTAATCTATTTAATGTATGCTGTGTTTATTTTGTATCATTCTAGTTTTTTAGTCAAAATATTGTGCTGAATCAAGTCATATGCCTTACTGAAGTCTAGATATATTATATCAATAATATTAGCTGCAACGAAACTTTTGATCTCATCTAATAAGGATATCCAGTTAGTTTGATAGGATCTATTTTCTCTAAACCTTTGTTAATAGGTACTAATTATATTACCTTCCTTTAATTCTTTATTAACGAAATCCAGTATCGACTGCTCCATTAGTTTGTTCAGCATTGATATCAGACTGACACTCTTATAATTAGCTGGGTCATCTCTTTTACACTTTTTAGTATTGGCACAGCATTAGCTTAATTCCAGTCTTCTGGAATTTCCCCAGTGTTCCAAGTCCTAATTACAATCAACATTAATAGTTCACCAGCTCCTCCACCAGGTCTTTAAAAACTCTTGGATACAAGTTATGTGGACCTGCTTATTTAAACATGTCTAACTGTAATAGCTGCTGTTTAATGTCTTTGTGAGTTCTTGTTGGAATGGAAAGAGTGTCATCGTCAACATCGTATGATACGAGTACAGCATCTGTTTTTCTCCAAATCCAGGAGAGAACACTTATTGAACACTTTTACCTCTTCTGCATGATTTTTGATAATTCTGCCATTTCTGTCTAGTAATTTATCACTACCATTGTTAGGATTAATATACTTTTCAAAGCTTCCTTCTTATTTTCATTGATTGGTCATTGATTTCTGATAGCTTCCCTTACCAATTTTCTACAATTCTGACCTTCTAACTCAGGGGTGAGCAACCTTTCAGAAGTCTTCATTTATTCACTCTAATTTAAGATTTTGAGTGCCAGTAATACATTTTAACATTTTTAGAAGATCTTTCTCTGTCTATAATATATAACTAAACTATTGTTGTATGTAAAGTAAATAAGGCTTTTAAAATGTAAAATAAGGCTTTTAAAACTTCATTTAAAATTAAATTAAAATGCAGAGCCCCCCGGACTGGTGGCCAGGACCCGGGCATTGTGAGTGCCACTGAAAATCAGCTTGCGTGCTGCCTTCAGCACCCATGCCATAGGTTGCCTACCCCTGTTCTAACTAATATTCTTTACTACTGACTTCCCTTTTCTTCCTTATATTTTATTTGGAGAGTGTTTCCTACCAGGGAGCCATTAGTAGGGTCCAGAGCCAGCCCCATCTCCTATATCAAGCTCTGGCTAGTAGGTATGTGATAAATGTGAAGACCCTGCCTCCGTCTGTCAGCTGGGAGACACAAAGGTTCTCTCTTTCTACCCTCTGATGTCACCTGTCTGTTCTAGGCAAGGTGGGGTGGGACTCTGTTAACATGTGCCTCCCGGGGCTTCCATTTACCTGGTGCTGCTGTTCCGTGAATAGTGGGGTTGTGAGTGGGGCAGCAGGTACTGAGTGTTGGACTCTTGCTCTTTCAGGGGCCGGTGACCTTCGAGGAGGTGGCTGTGTATTTCACCAAGGGGGAATGGGCTCTGCTGGACCCCGTTCAGAGAGCCCTCTACAGGGATGTCATGCAGGAGAACTATGAGATGGTGACCTCGCTGGGTAAGGAGTCCTGTCCCCTGGGTTATTAGAAGCTGTGGGGTCTCTGAAGAACCTGAGCAGTAATAACTTTATACCTTTATTCGTCATACAAGTTTTGACAAGTTTCCTTGCCCACTCTTTTTTTGCCTTATCTCCCACCCACTAGGATCATTTTTGGACATGTGCCTTTTTGGTGCTGTCAGTCATTTTAAAATTGCATTGAATGTATCCTCATTGGCTACATTCGTAACTACATTAATCACTGTAGCTTTCATGCCTTTTCCTCATTTTAAGAGGAAAATATGCTGCCTGTAGAATTCTAAATTGAGTAAATAGGTGTATGACTCATGCCTGGCTTGTGTGACAGTCAGATGAGCTCTTTTAGTAGAGCGTGTAATGTTGCAGTTCAGGATCCCATGGGTGAAGGGATAAGCGAGCCGTGGGAGGGACGGAGATGGGGGGTAGTAGATATGCCAGGACATGGGGCGGGTGTGTGCAGGGTTAGAGCTAAGAAGCAGCAGGGAGGTAGGAGGCTGTGAGAGAAGAGGAGAAAATACAAGAAGTTCTCAAGGTGCCGGGAGGTGGTGCTGGCTGAGAGTAATGGGAAGAAGGGATGGGGAGTGTGGAGGAAGGGCACCCAGGAAGTGGGCTGGGTGGGTCAGTGGGAGGGAGGAGAGGTTTGGGGATCTGGAGCTGTGGGGGATCCCAGACCTTTAACCCCAAATCCCTACCGAAGCCTTGTTGCTTTAGATCCTCCACTCCAGTTTTATTTCTGTTCAGTTTCACTTTATTATACATTTTTTCCCCAAATATTATTATTTTAACACTTGACCTCCCTCTCCCACTCATTACCCCCCTCCTCACATAACCTCCCCATCTCCTATGCACAGCGACCCCGGCCACCAATCCTGAGTCCTTGCTGCATCCTCCCGCCCAGAGTAGGGCCCCTACCCAGGCACAAATGGGCACTTCGTTGATGATGTCACAGGGTGGTATAGTCTGTACAATTTTTACACCTATAAGATTACATATTCCGAAGCCCTTCACACCAGTCGGGCTTATCTCTATTCGCCGATACAGTCTGTTCCCCAGTGTTCCCTTCCCAGCTGTGATGCCGCAGAGCCTGGCCTGTGTCCCTGTTCCCGTTCGCCCCCTAACCAACATTCAACATTCATGGGGCCTCATCTGGAGCACTGTGTCCAGTTTTGGGCCCAACACTATAAGAAGGATGTGGAAAAATTGGAAAGCATCCAGCGGGGGGCAACAAAAATGGTTAGGGGACTGGAACACATGACTTCTGAGGAGAGGCTGAGGGAACTGGGATTGTTTAGTCTGCAGAAGAGAAGAATGAGGGGGGATTTGATAGCTGTTTTCAACTATCTGAAAGGGGGCTCCAAAGAGGATGGATCTAGGGGTACGTCTTCACTACCCGCCGGATCGGCGGGTAGCAATCGATTTCTCGGAGTTCAATATATCGCGTCTCATCTAGACGCGATATATTGAACTCCGAACGCGCTCCTGTCAACTCCAGAACTCCAGCACCGCGAACGGTGGTGGCGGAGTCGATGGGGGAGCTGCGGACGTCGATCCCGCGGCGTGAGGATGGGTAAGTAATTCGAACTAAGGTATTCGACTTCAGCTACGCTATTCGCGTAGCTGAAGTTGCGTACCTTAGATCGAACTCCTCCCCCTCCCCCCCCAGTGTAGACCAGGCCTAGACTGTTCTCAGTGGTAGCAGATGACAGAATAAAGAGTAATGATTTCAAGTTGCAATGGGGGAGGTTTAGGTTGGATATTAGGAAACACTATTTCACTAGGAGGGTGGTGAAGCCCTGGGATGAGTTCCCCACGGAGGTGGTGGAATCTCCTTCCTTAGAGGTTTTTAAGATCAGGCTTGACAAAGCCTTGGCTGGGATGATTTAGTTGGGGATTGATCCTGCTTTGAGCAGGGGTGGGACTAGATACCTCCTGAGGTCCCTTCCAACCCTGATATTCTATTATTCCAATTTCCTTCCTCCCTCCTGTTTGACCCCATTTATAGAGTAATATTCTCAGCTATACCTTAACCAGTAATTGTGCTGAAATTTAACTAACCAATTCTAACATATTGTGACATAATTCTCTAACCCAGGCGTCGGCCACCTTTCAGAAGTGGTGTGCGGAGTCTTCATTTATTCACTCTAATTTAAGATTTCATATGCCAATAATACATTTTAATGTTTTTAGAAAGTCTCTTTCTATAAGTCTATAATACATAATTGAACTATTGTATGTAAAGTCAGTAAGGTTTTTAAAATGTTTAAGAAGCTTCATTTAAAATTAATTAAAAATGCAGAGCCTTCTGGACCGGTGGCCAGGACCTGGGCAGTGTGAGTGCCACTGAAAATCAGCTCGTGTGCCGCCATAGGTTGCCTACTCCTGCTCTAACCAATTATAAACCAGTACCCTAATTAACTTACACCTGGCAACATTAATTATACAGGAGAGAGAAACAATTAGAGAACCAGACTGATTAACAATGTAAAAGTGGTGGCCATAAAGATAAAGCAATACAGAAATGAGGGTTTCACAACCACAAGCATTGATAAGTGATTTCTTGCCAGACAGAATGCTATCAAATTAAGGTTTCTTTAACCATCTTAAGATCCAGACAGGACTGTCTTCCTAACAGCCCAATAGCACCTTATTTCAGTGTGACTGGTTTGGGATGTGAGGATGTGACCCTTCGCTTCCCAGCTTATGGCTGCCCCTGGTGCTTAGCCAAAGGCCTTAGCCTAAGAACAAGGCCTCAGACTATCCTAGTGAGAGAAGGCCCAGATACAGGCACACTGTGATTTTGATTCTTTGTTTTCATACTCCTGTAATTAGCTAAGTGATAAAAATACCCCTAAGTTCTTAAAGTCTAGGCTTTGCAGGCAGGCCTGAATATCTCTATTCTAA
Organism: Mauremys mutica; assembly: GCF_020497125.1. Taxonomy (NCBI): domain Eukaryota; kingdom Metazoa; phylum Chordata; order Testudines; family Geoemydidae; genus Mauremys; species Mauremys mutica. Next base: position 6,546,099 of record NW_025423255.1, read on the forward strand.
CAGAGGGTTCTACCCCTTCCCCCATGCTGTGTCTGTCTTGTCTATTTAGACTGTAAATTCTTCAGAGCATGGGCCATCTACTATTCTGCATTTGTACTGTGCCTAGCACAACGGAGACACACTGTTAGTTGGTCCTTAGGCACTAAGGTAATGCGTATGATTAATAATAATAATAACTCTCCTGCCACTTGGAGCCAAGGAAGCTGGTCTTGGGATGTTACTGCTTAAAAATGATCTGAGCTTAAAACCATGGACTATTCTTTGTGACAAGTATCCCACAAATTCCACCGACCTCCCTTGTTTTCTTTGCCTGGCATAGGGTTTCTAAATTCCAAACCTGATGTGGTCTCACAGCTGGAACGAGGGGAAGAGCCGTGGGTCCTGGACCTCCAGGCCTCTGAGAAAGAAGTGCTTCCAAGAGCTGCCTGCACAGGTGAGGACTTGGTTAAAGCAAGTCAAAAACTGTCCGTGAATACAGAAAACATTCGGGATGCCCTACAAAGACCTTGTGAGCTCTCCAAGTTCAGGATTGTTCCCTGCAGATGTGGAATAATTAGGCAGATGTCACTCATGGCTTCCCACCTATCCTGACTAACAACTGTCAGCAGATCCCTACCTGATCCCACTTTCCCCTGCATGTTCTGGTGAAATGCAGACCAAAACTGATCCCTTCCTCTCTCCTCTGGGGAAAATCAGCTCCTGATAGGTTTGATCTCTCCTGCACATATTTTGGTTTGTTCATCCCTTTTAAAATTCCTGTCTCTGAGATTTCCTTTCTCTCAGGCACAGGGAGTGACCTATGTCTGGATTCTCTCTGTCTCCCATCAGGTGATAGGATGGTGCGTGAGAATGAGGAGCAGAAACCCCAGCAGGAAGATGCTGAGCAAGGAGAACCACATGGGACGTTATCAGGAAGACCCAAAGGGAATGTTTCCAGGAGTTGTGCACTCCGAGAAACAGTAAAAGCCTCTGAGACTCAGCAGAGGCCAGAGGAGAACTTCAGTAGCCTCTCAGACGTTATTACACATGAGAGAATCAACTTGGAAGAGACAAACTACACATGCCACGAGTGCGGGGAAAGCTTCAGTCAGCGCTCAAACCTTATCACACATCAGAGAATCCACACAGGAGAGATGCCCTACACATGCTCTGAGTGCGGGAAAAGCTTCAATCGGCGCTCACACCTTATCACACATCAGCGAATCCACACAGGGGAGACGCCCTACACATGCTCTGAGTGTGGGAAAAGCTTCAGTCTGCGCTCAAGCCTGATCACACATCAGAGAATCCACACAGGGGAGATGCCCTACACATGCGCTGAGTGCGGGAAAAGCTTCAATCAGCGCTCAAACCTTATCACACATCAGAGAATCCACACAAGGGAGACGCCCTACACGTGCGCTGAGTGCGGGAAAAGCTTCCGTCAGCGCTCACACCTTATCACACATCAGAGAATCCACACAGGGGAGACGCCCTACACGTGCTCTGAGTGCGGGAAAAGCTTCATTTGGCGCTCAAACCTTATCACACACCAGAGAATCCACACGGGGGAGACGCCCTACATGTGCGCTGAGTGCGGGAAAAGCTTCAGTCGGCGCTCACACCTTATCACACATCAGAGAATCCACACAGGGGAGACGCCCTACACGTGCGCTGAGTGCGGGAAAAGCTTCAATTGGCGCTCAAACCTTATCACACATCAGCGAATCCACACAGGGGAGACGCCCTACACGTGCTCTGAGTGCGGGAAAAGCTTCCGTCAGCGCTCAAACTTTATCACACATCAGAGAATCCACACAGGAGAGATGCCTTACACATGCTCTGAGTGCGGGAAAAGCTTCCGTCAGCGCTCAAACCTTATCACACATCAGAAAATCCACACATGAGAGATGCCCTACACATGCTCTTAGTGCGGGAAAAGTTTCATTGAGCACTCAGACTTTGTCAGACATCGTAGAATCCACAGTGGAGAGAGACCCTACACATGCTCTGCATTTGGGAAAAGCTTCAATCAGATGTCATTCCCTATTAGAGATCAGAAAATCCCAATCGGAGAGAACTGTAAGAAATGCCTTTATTAGGGCTTCCCAAAGATTTGTTTTAAAAAAAATCACATTTGCTAATTCCAATATAGTGATCTTTGCACCATCTTCACTGTGGTCTCTCAGCTCTGCCGGATAAGTTGCCTGCTTCTGCCTTTTGCAGCTAACCCTTCTTTGGGGTCAGTCCTGTGATCTTTTCTATCAGCTCCTTTCCTTTTGACTTGTAGGAGCGTGTGTCCCTCCAGACAGGAATTTCATCAGCTCCAGGTGGGGGAGAGAGGGTTGATGCCAACAAGCTACCCTGAGGCAAAAGTTACCTGTGCCTTACATCCACTAGGACTGTACATGGAATTGGGTGCTCAAATTAGTGATTTTGGTGTAAAAAGACAATTATAGTTGTAGAGAAGAAGCAGCCCAGGGAGTGAACCTAACAGACAATGATCAAGTGATCTCTCTCCTGCCATCCATCTCCATCCTCTGACAAACAGAGGCTAGGGACACCATTCCTTACCCATCCTGGCTAATAGCCATTAATGGACTTAACCTCCATGAATTTATCCAGTTTTCTTTTAAACCCTGTTATAGTCCTAGCCTTCACAACCTCTTCAGGCAAGGAGTTCCACAAGTTGACTGTGCGCTGTGTGAAGAAGAACTTCCTTTTATTTGTTTTAAACCAGCTGCCTATTAATTTCATTTGGTGGCCCCTAGTTCTTGTATTATGGGAGTAAGTAAATAACTTTTCCTTATCTACTTTCTCCACATCGCTCATGATTTTATATACCTCTATCATATTCCCTCTTAGTCTCCTCTTTTCCAAGCTGAAAAGCCCTAGCCTCTTTAATCTCTCCTCATATGGGACCCGTTCCAAACCCCTAATCATTTTAATTGCCCTTCTCTGAACCGTTTCTAATGCCAGTATATCTTTTTTGAGATGAGACGACCACATCTATACATAGTATTCAAGATGTGGGCATACCATGGAGTTATATAACGGTAATAATATAGTCAGTCTTATTCTCTATCCCCTTTTTAATGATTCCTAACATCCTGTTTGCTTTTTTGACCGCCTCTGCCCCCTGCGTGGGCATCTTCAGAGAACTATCCACGATGACTCCAAGATCTTTTTCCTGATTTGTTGTAGCTAAATCAGTCCCCATCATATTTTATGTATAATTGGAGTTATTTTTTCCAGTGTGCATTACTTTACATTTATCCACATTAAATTTCATTTGCCATTTTGTTGCCCAATCACTTAGTTTTGTGAGATCTTTTTTAAGTTCTTCGCAGTCTGCTTTGGTCTTAACTATCTTGAGCAGTTTAGAATCATCTGCAAACTTTGCCACCTCACTGTTTACCCCTTTCTCCAAATCATTTATGAATAAGTTGAATAGGATTGGTCCTAGGACTGACCCTTGGGGAACACCACTAGTTACCCCTCTCCATTCTGAGAATTTACCATTAATTCCTACCCTTTGTTCCCTGTCTTTTAACCAGTTCTCAATCCTTGAAAGGACCTTCCCTTTTATCCCATGACAACTTAATTTATGTAAGAGCCTTTGGCGAGGGACCTTGTCAAAGGCTTTCTGGAAATCTAAGTACACTATGTCCACTGGATCCCCCTTGTCCACATGTTTGTTGACCCCCTCAAAGAACTCTAATAGATTAGTAAGACATGATTTCCCTTTACGGAAACCGTGTTGACTTTTGCCCAACAATTTATGTTCTTCTATGTGTCTGACAATTTTATTCTTTACTATTGTTTCAACTAATTTGCCCGGTACCGATGTTAGACTAATTGCCGGGATCACCTCTAGAGCCCTTTTTAAATATTGACGTTACATTAGCTAACTTCCAGTCATTGGGTACCGAAGCCGATTCAAAGGACAGGTTACAAACCATAGTTAATAGTTCCGCAACTTCACATTTGAGTTCTTTCAGAACTCTTGGGTGAATGCCATCTGGTCCTGGTGACTTGTTAATGTTGAGTTTATCAATTAATTCCAAAACCTCCTCTAGTGACACTTCAGTCTGTGACAGTTCCTCAGATTTGTCACCTACAATTTGGCAATGTTTATGCTCCTTTCTAGGATTTGACTTCCACTTTTTAAAGGAAGTCTTTTTGTCTCTCACTGCTTCTTTTACATGGTTGTTAAGCCCCAGTGGCTCTTTTTTAGTTCTTTTACTGTGTTTCTTAAATTGGGGTATACATTTAAGTTGGGCCTCTATTATGGTGTCGTTAAAGTGTCCATGCAGCTTACAGGAATTTCACTTTAGTCACTGTACCTTTTAATTTCTGTTTAACTAACCCCCTCATTTTTGTATAGTTCTCCTTTTTTAAATCAAATGCCACAGTGTTGGGCTGTTGAGATGTTCTTCCCACCACAGGGATGTTAAATGTTATTATATTATGCCGTTTATTTCGAGCAACTGCAGTTATTCGGGAGAGTACAGACAGGCAGAGTTCTTCTTCGAGTGATTGCTCCTATGCATTCCAGTCAGGTGTGCGCGCCGCGCGTGCACGGCTCTTCGGAACTTTTTTACCCTAGCAACTCCGGCGGGCCGGCTGGCGCCCCCTGGAGTGGCGCCGCTATGGCGCCTGTTATATACCCCAGCCGGCCCGTCCGCTCCTCAGTTCCTTCTTACCGCCCGTGACGGCCAGTTGGAACTGTGGAGTGCTCTCCGTCCTCCACCACCCTAGTTCTCGCTAAAGGTTTTTTGTATATAGTTCGTTCATAGTTAGTGTAGATAGTTGTATAGTTAGTTAGTTGTGTTTTAGTGATAAGGTTAGGGGGGTTTCCCCTCCCTTTCCTCCCCCGGTGCGGGCTCATGCCCAAGGCACCGGGCTTTAAGCCCTGCGCAATCTGCCAGAGGCCTATGCCGATCGGGGACCCGCACGACGCCTGTCTTCGTTGTCTCGGCGAAGGTCACCGGACAGACAAGTGTCAGATCTGTTCCGCCTTCAAGCCCAGAACGCGTAAGGAGCGGGACAATAGACTTAAGCAGCTCCTCATGGAGGCGTCGCTGCAGCTCCCGGCACCGGCCGCGCCGACACCGAGAGCCTCATCGGTGCAGAGCGCACCGGCGGCCCTGAGCCGCTCCAGCACCGCGGCACCGCGGCCTCAGCCACCGACTGCAAAGCCCCGGCACCGCTCCCTTTCGCCTGCTAGGAAGCGCAGGCTGGCAAAGGCGATCGCTCAGTCCCGCGCTGAGGACTCAGCCAAGGCTATTGCGCCACCGGTGACTCCCGCGGTGGCCGTGCACCAGGCGGGCAACGGCCCGTTGACTCCGGCGCCGCAAGGGCCGTCGAGTCCGGAACCGCCACGCTCCCCAGCACCGTCCGCGGTTGAGCCACGACTGCCGTTGACGCCGGAGACATTTTCCGTGGCGCATGAGCTGATACAGCTCGTAGAGGCACCGAGCCCCCGGCACCGCCGGTGCGGGCTGTCCAGTCCATAGGAAAGCCGGCGATGATGATCCGGCCAGCCTCCACGGACCGCCGACACAAACGCCGGTCCCGGTCACGCTCCCGGTCCCAACGGAGGTGGCCATCCCGTCGCTCCCGGCCTCGGCACCGCTCGCCGTCTTGGTACCGGTCGCCATCCCGACGCCGGTCAGAGTCCCGGTACCATTCGTCATCCCGGTACCGGTCGCACTCCCGGCACCGGTCCAGGTCACGATCACCGTCGCGTCGGTACCGCAGGAGGTCTCCGTCCCGGCACCGTTCCCGGCACCGCGAATCGCACAGCCGCTCCCGGCATCGCGAATCCCGCTCCCGGTTGAGCTCCCAGCACCGGTCGAGCTCCCGGCACCGCGGTGGCCGACGGTCCCGGTCACCGTCCCGGTACCGGATGGACAGACACCATGCCTTGGCACCGTCTGCGGACAGACTACCGCTGTCGGCGGTACAATCCGTTAGCGCCTCAGCGCCTCCTTGGCCATCCCGCCCAGCATCGGTGGCTTCCGGCGCTGACAGCAACGCGCACCTGCCACCGACCCCACACGGTGAGCATCAGGGGGCTCAACAGTGGGGCTTCCGGGTTCCCTGGGCCCAGTATGAAACGCAGGGCGTGCCGTTCCCCCCGAGACACTCGGCCTCTGAGCGCAGGGTCCCCGAGGCAACGGTTAGCCGGCCGGCCCCTTCACCTCGACGCGAGCCCTCCATTCCGCCGGACCACCAGTCCTACATGCAGGACAACCCAGCCGAGGCGCAGTCAGCGGCCCCTGCGGCGGAACCCGTCGTGCAGGGCTTGTCCTCATCGTCCTCCCCGGACGAGGCGGTGGCCGGCGCTTCAGCCAAGGACCCGCCGCCCATTGACCTAAAGGCCCTCCAGGACCTGCTTCGCAGGGTGGCGACGGCCATAGATCTCCCAGTAGCGGAGGTCCAGGAGGACGAGGACCCCATTACCAACGTGGTTGGCGCGGACGCTCCCGTGCGCGTGGCGTTACCATTTGTAACGACAATTCAGAAAAACGCCACCATGCTCTGGCAAACACCCGCATCCATCCCTCCCACGGCCCGCGGGGTTGAGCGTAAATACTCAGTTCCCGCGACGGGCTATGAGTATCTTTATACCCACCCGACCCCGGACTCATTGGTCGTGCAATCGGTTAACGACCGCGAGAGGCACGGTCAACCTGCACCTGCGCCTAAGTCCAAGGACGCCCGACGAATGGACCTGCTAGGCCGCAAGGTCTACTCGGCAGGCGGCCTACAGATGCGCATCGCGAACCAAATGGTTCTCCTTGCCAGGTACGTCTTTGACATCCTGACGTCCCTGGCGAAGTTCACGGAGCTCCTGCCATCAGCTTCCCGCCAGGAGTTCGCGGCGATGTTAGAGGAGGGAAGGAAATCATCTAGGTCCTCCATCACGGCCGCCCTCGACGCTGCGGACTCCGGAGCTCGGACCTTAGCCTCCGGCGTGTCGATGCGGCGCATCGCTTGGCTGCAGTCCTCCAACCTGCCAACGGAGGTGCAGTATACTCTGCAGGACCTGCCCTTTGACACGAGGGGTCTCTTTTCCGAAAAGACGGATTCTCGGATCCAGACCCTAAAGGACGGTCGCATCGCCATCCGCACCTTAGGGATGCACACGCCGGCGACACAGCGTAGGCCCTTCCGGCAACAACCCGCCCGGCCCTTCTACCAGCAGCGCTATCGGCCGTACAACAGCCGGCGACCGCCTCAAAATCGCCGTCGTCCGTCCGGCAATCGGCGGAGCCAGGGCCAGGCCTCTTCCAAGGCCCCTCAGGGGGCCAAGCAGGCCTTTTGATGGGACGCTCTAGGACGGCCCATCACTCTCCCTACCGGATCCTTCCCCTCTATTTTACAACCGCCTTTCCCATTTCTTTTCGGCGTGGTCCCAATTAACAACAGACAACTGGGTGCTCCAAACAGTCCAGTCGGGATACCGCCTTCAATTTGTTTCGCCCCCACCTTCCCACCCACCCTCCCTGTCCCTCTTCAGGGACCCCTCTCACGAGCAAGTCCTCTTACAAGAGGTTCAGACTCTGTTGAGCGTGGGTGCCATAGAAGCAGTGCCTCACGACAGGCGGGGCAGGGGATTCTACTCCCGTTATTTTCTCATCCCCAAAGCAAAAGGGGAGCTACGTCCTATCCTGGACCTTCGCGAGCTGAACAAGTACCTGCTCAAGCCCAAGTTTCGCATGGTCACCTTGGGGACCATCATTCCCTCTCTGGATCCGGGAGACTGGTTCGCCGCCCTCGACATGAAGGACGCCTACTTCCATGTCGCGATTTATCCTCCCCATCGACGTTACCTCCGGTTTCTGGTCAACAACACACACTACCAGTTCGCCGTGTTGCCATTCGGGCTCTCCACCGCACCGAGGGTATTTACCAAATGCATGGCGGTGGTGGCCGCAGCCCTCCGCCGTCGTCGGATACATGTCTACTCGTATCTCGACTGGCTAGTTCGCGGACAGTCTCAACAACTGGTGAGGGGCCAGTTGACGGGCATACTGTCCCTCTTCCGACGACTCGGTCTTCTCATCAACGCCGAGAAGTCCACCTTGACCCCGTCGCAGCGCGTAGAGTTCATTGGGGCGGTCCTCGACTCCTCGCTAGCCCGGGCTTGCCTACCTCGATCTCGACACCAGACGATGGTCTCCCTCATCCGGGACCTCGTCTCCTTCCCGACCACGACGGTGCGCTCCTGCCTCCGCCTCCTGGGCCACATGGCATCATGCACCTACGTCACCGCGTACGCGCGGCTTCATCTCCGCCCATTCCAGACTTGGCTCGCATCGGTGTACCGGCCGCATCGAGATCCCATCGATATGGTGGTCACAGTCTCCAGGCCAACTCTCGAGTCCCTCACCTGGTGGCTCGACCCGGAGATTGTCTGTGCGGGAGTCCCGTTCCATCCTCCTCGCCTGTCCGCCACTCTGACCACGGATGCCTCAGCGCTCGGTTGGGGAGCTCACCTGGGCGACCTTCACACCCAGGGTCTGTGGTCGCCCCAGGAGCTCGCTCTGCACATCAATGTCCGCGAGCTGCGAGCGATCCGTCTGGCCTGTCTCACCTTCTGCACCCACCTGCAAGGCCGATGTGTGACAGTGTTCACGGACAATACAACAGCAATGTTCTACGTGAACAAGCAGGGCGGAGCCCGCTCTTCCCTCCTCTGCAAGGAAGCGATGCTCCTGTGGGACTTCTGCGTGGCCCACTCTATTCACCTAGAAGCGTCCTTTCTTCCGGGAGTACAGAACACGCTGGCCGACCATCTCAGCAGGTCTTTCTTCTCCCACGAGTGGTCTCTCCGTCCCGACGTGGTGCACACAATCTTCCGCAGGTGGGGGTTTCCCCGGATAGACCTATTCGCCTCCAAGGCAAACAGGAAGTGCCACCTGTTCTGCTCGTTCCGGGGTCACGTGCCGGGCTCCCTGTCGGACGCCTTCCTGTATTCCTGGAAGGATCACCTCCTCTATGCCTTCCCTCCGTTCCCGCTCGTCCATCGAGTTTTACAAAAGCTTCGGAGGGACAGAGCCACTGTCATTCTCGTAGCGCCGGCCTGGCCGAGGCAGCATTGGTACTCCCTGCTGCTCGAGCTCTCCGTTCGGGATCCCATCCCCCTCCCGTTGTGGCCGGACCTCATTACTCAGAACTTCGGCAGGCTCCACCATCCGAGCCTCCAGTCCCTCCATCTTACAGCTTGGTACCTGAGTGGTTGACCCACGCAGAGAGGGGCTGTTCAGCGGCGGTTCAGCAAGTCCTCCTAGAAAGCAGGAAGCCTTCCACTCGCTCCACCTATCTGGCGAAATGGAAGCGGTTCGCGCTCTGGTGTGACCAGCGGGGCCTCAATCCCTTTGTAGTACCTGTCCCGACCGTCCTGGACTACCTCTGGTACCTTAAGGAACAAGGTCTTGCGGTCTCCTCCCTAAGAGTTCACCTGGCAGCAGTGTCCGCCTTTCGTCCGTCCGTGGAAGGTCGATCCATCTTCTCCAACCAGATGGTTTCCCGCTTCCTTAAAGGCCTGGACCGTTTGTACCCGCCAGTGCGGCGTCCTGCTCCGACCTGGGATTTGAACCTCGTCCTGGCCAAGCTGATGGCTCCCCCCTTCGAGCCCTTGGCCACGTGCTCCCTGCTCTACCTCTCCTGGAAGACAGCTTTCCTCGTCGCCATTACATCGGCGAGACGAGTCTCTGAGCTCCGTGCTCTAACGGTGGGTCCACCATACACCGTCTTCCACGGAGACAAGGTGCAGCTTCGACCGCATCCGGCCTTCCTCCCCAAGGTGGTATCGGCCTTCCACCTCAACCAGGAGATCTTCCTCCCGGTCTTCTTCCCGAAGCCGCATTCCTCGCCTAGGGAGCAGCAGCTTCACACACTGGACGTCCGCAGGGCGCTCGCTTTTTACATCGAGCGGACGAAGCCCTTCCGGCGTTCGACCCAGCTGTTTGTAGCGGTTGCTGACCGCATGAAAGGCGAGCCGATCTCCTCCCAACGGATTTCCTCATGGGTCACAGCATGTATCCGGACCTGCTACGAGTTGGCTCGCGTGCCACCATGCCGCCTCACCGCTCATTCGACAAGAGCGCTCGCCTCGTCGGCCGCCTTCCTGGCCCATGTCCCCATCCAGGACATCTGTCGAGCGGCCACCTGGTCTTCGGTCCACACCTTCGCCTCCCACTACGCGTTGGTGCAGCAGTTACGAGACGACGCAGCCTTCGGCTCCGCGGTATTACACTCTGCCACGTCTCACTCCGACCCCACCGCCTAGGTAAGGCTTGGGAATCACCTGACTGGAATGCATAGGAGCAATCACTCGAAGAAGAAAAGACGGTTACTCACCATAGTAACTGTTGTTCTTCGAGATGTGTTGCTCCTATCCATTCCAGACCCGCCCTCCTTCCCCACTGTCGGAGTAGCCGGCAAGAAGGAACTGAGGAGCGGACGGGCCGGCTGGGGTATATAACAGGCGCCATAGCGGCGCCACTCCAGGGGGCGCCAGCCGGCCCGCCGGAGTTGCTAGGGTAAAAAAGTTCCGAAGAGCCGTGCACGCGCGGCGCGCACACCTGACTGGAATGGATAGGAGCAACACATCTCGAAGAACAACAGTTACTATGGTGAGTAACCGTCTTTTTCCCCTCCCGAGGTAGGTCTCGGTTAGATAAACAATTAAGGCAAGCATTTATACCTTTTGCGACATACACTGAGGAGCAACAACTGCATTTTGTTTGTACATATTCCTTTCTGATAGCTTACTTCTCTCAGCAATTTCTGCTACAATCTGCATTCTATTCTTATCTAACACAAGGTCGAAAACCAGCGTCTCTTACAGTTCTTTTCTGCTCGCCCACGCCCTGCTTAGAAGTCTCCCGTTATTAGCTGTTAGTTAGCCTGGTAAATATCAAGTCCCTGAGAAAACACAATTATATGAAGCAAAACAAAATCACAAACAGAAATGTCATTGGAAATTCAAAAATTAAAAAGGAAAATGCAATTCCCATCACTTCATTGTATCTGGGCCATTCCTGTATCGAGAGTACCCGCTAAGGGCCCTGTGTGCTTATGGGAAACCTGGAGGAACTCATAGCAGAGCCTGAACATGAAACTCAACTGCTCCCAGGTGCCGCCGTAAAACCCTTTCCCTGCTGTGATGTTGATGATTTTATGAAAATATGCTAATGAGTGTGAATATAATGTAACTGGAACATGCTTCATGCAAAAGGTCTCTTGTGCAGTATCATTACAAAGCTTATTATCTACTGTGTGTGTTCAGCCTATTTGTATGAACCGATCATTCCTGTATCTGAAGCTAGAAATATGAACTATAACTCTGAGGTCCTGTTGTAATGATGCAAAGTGTGGGCCATTAATAGTGGTTTGGACTCCTGATGGCTCCCATTAACCAGGACAGTTGACTGGAGATGGCTCTGTCCTGCACCATCTGTGAGTCAGGCCAGGAACAATGAAGGCTTGGGGGGGTCTCACAGGGCATGTGACCATGTCACCTGGTACAGGAATCCATCTTAAACCTGGGGCTTTTCCCCAGGAGAGAGACAAAAGATTCCTGCCTTGTACCAAAGCTGTATAAGGGGGTGGAACAGAAGAAAGGTGGCTGCAGTCATGAGAAATCCCCTAGCTACCACCTGAGCTGGAACAAGGACTATACCAGGTGCAAAGATTGGGCCCAGACAAGAAATAAGTCTAGTCTGCAAAAGAAGCTTATTGGAAGATCTCTGAGGGTGAGATTTTATCTGTATTGAGTTTCATACTGTATTAGTCTTAGACTTGCATGTTTTTGTTTTATTTTGCTCTATGGAGAATACAAACTCCACAGAGAAGGAAAAGTTAATGCCTTAGAAAAATCTGTGTGTGTTAGAGTGTCTAGGAACCACTCTCCTATAGCTTCTTTTCTCTGATTTCCTTTAGAAAATCTGAAGCAGGGAGCAGAAACCCATTGTCTTTTCTGAGGTGTGAGCTCAGGACCTACTGAGTATGAGACTGACATGCTGCCAACTATGCTAAGAAGGCCCAGGAAAATGTTTAGGCTCAGTGCATATAGGACCCTCCTACAGCAGTGACTGGGGCAGGGAAGGAGCTGGAAGAAGCAGGGAGATCCTGGTGCCCACAGACCTGTCCTGGCACCTTTCTCAGCAGCAAAGAAATCAATTTGCCCTTCCAGTGAACAATGCTGGAACTAATGGCAGCACAGGGGGGATGTTTCTAAAGTATTCACCCACCTCTACATTTTAGAACTTACTCTCCTTTTTCTAGTATAGCACTTTGTATATGAATTAGGCAAAACAAACTACACAGGTAAGAGAAACAAGGGCTTGAGAGAAAGCTTGAACTCCTAACCCCAACAGCCGGCCCCTCTGCACTAACCAGTTGCACCCGTGAAGATGTTTTTTAAACACATTTGGGAAGCAGGCAGTTATCAGTCTCTGTGGTTCACACCTTTGCCTGGTAATTGAAAGGCTGCTGGTTCAAACTTAACTCAAGATGCGGCTTTTCAGCGATGAGACTCCAGTGCATTTTAACAGGAAGAAAATCTCTATTCTGGCTTTGCCCCATTAGACTCCTTCTGCCCATCTTCTCCCCCTCCCCCAGTCTCTTTCCTTCCCCACTGGGGCCATGCAGAGAGGAGCCCCAGTCAGTCTCTGTCACAAAGAGTCTATATCCCATAAAGGGAGGGAGGGGTCTCTCTAAAACACTGATAATGGGGAGGGGAGTGGTGTGCGTGGTTAGGGGGAGACAGGATGGAGAACTAACAGTGGGGCACAGAGAGATCCCCCAGATTGGGGAGATCCCCTGCTGCCCCCCATCAGCCAGCTGTGAGAAGAACAACTGTGGGGGTGGGGGGGTCTCCACATGCTGCCCCCGCCCCAACTGCCAACTGTGGCAATGGGAGCTGCGGGGGGTGGAGTCTGTGGGCAGCAGTGCGCAGAGACGCCCCCGGCCCTCCAGCTTAGGGGCTACGGGTTGCTTTCGGGAGATGCCTGAGGTAAATTCTGCACCCCTCACCCTCTCCTGCAACCCCTGCCCTAGCCCAGACCCCACACCTGCACCCAACCTCCCTCCAAGAGCCTGCCCCCCCCACTGCCTCCTTCACCACAACCCCCTGACTGAGCCCAGACCCTGCACCCAAACTCTCCCAGAGCCCAACCCCTCTCCCTCCCACAACCAAACTCCTTCCCAGAGCCTTAGGCAGGTGTGTGTGGCAGGTGGGGCAGGACTTGGTCCCATTCTGGGCACCACCAAAAATTATACAAACCTGCCACCCCTGTCCAGCCCAATCTTCTGCTGATGCACCTCAGCCCACACCCGTGCAGGGTTTGAAGCTTTCATTGCTTAAATTCCAGGACACGGAGGGATTTCAGCTCCCCTTTGCCCAGAGGGAACCTTCACCCCACTCCTAACCAGGTTCTTGTCCATGGGATCACTGTAGGGGGGCTGGGTCCCTCGGTGTCTTTTCTCTCTCTAGGACAGGCCTGGGTGCAATAACTGGGGGCATCTGAGCACCCAGGACCTTCTGTGGGGCTGCCATTCCCCTTCCCCTTCTGTGGTCCCATCTGCCATTGACTCCAGCCTTTTTTCTATCCATCGTCAGCACCATCCCAAGCCAGCAGCACTCGCCTCAAAAAGACAAAGAGTCCCGTGGCACCTTACAGACTAACAGACGTATTGGAGCATAAGCTTCCGTGGGTGAATCCCACTTCGTCAGATGAATGTAGTGGAAATTTGCAGGAGCAGGTATAAGTATGCAGGCAAGAATCAGCCTAGAGATAAGGAGGTTAGTTCAATCAGGGAGGATGAGACCCTCTTCTAGCAGTTGAGGTGTGATCACCAAGGGAGGAGAAACTGCTTTTGTAGTTGGCTAGCCAGTCACAGAATTCCCACTCCATTCATCTGACGAAGTGGGGATTCAGCCACGAAAGCTCATGCTCCAATACGTCTGTTAGGCTAGAAGGTGCCACAGGACTCTGTCGCCTTTTACAGATCCAGACTAACATGGCCACCCCTCTGATACTCAAAAAGACAGTGTCCCCTGCTGGGAGTAAATCATTGACCCCTCTCCTCCCTGAGCACTGACTGCCCCTCTGTTTCCTTGCCTCTCAGTCTGTGCAGATGGGACCTTTCCCTCCAGTGCTGGAGGATTCGCCCTTCTCATCTACCATTGTCCCAAGCAGCACAGCGGGTGGGAATCTTAAACGTACCAAGGTGACTTAGGAGCAGAACCCCCCCCACCAACCTTCCATGCAATTGTCACTTGTCCCTCACTGAGCAGGACTGAAACTGGTGCAGGGAGACTGGTGGGCCACATCCCCTCTGGGCATGAGCAAAGCAGCAGGGTGAAAAAATGATCATGAAGATGCTGAGGATTGAACCCAGGGCCTTATACATGCAAAGCATGTGCTCAACCACTGAGCTACATCCCCTAGCAGGTTGTGTTTGCTATGGGTTACACTCAGAGCCCTCCTGTTTCCAGAGCATCCAGTGACCTATAAGCTTCACGAGAAGCCCGTTCCCCTCTCTGAGGACCAATCCTGCTCTCCTGGAGGTGACTTGTTCATAGGGGTCACTTTTCAGCAGGGCCAGATTCTATGTGTGGGGCACAGAGTGTGGGTGCCCTGGTCTCAGGGTGCAGAGATACACTCAGCCATCTCCCCTGCATTGGGTTGGGGGGGCAGCAATCCCCTGCTGCAAGGTCATAGCGGGGGATGCTGTGAGCAGCTCAACACCTCACCCTGGTGGCAGAAGTGGTGTGTGGAGCTCCAGGTGTTTCTAGGATCTGCTATTTCCACCTGCCTGTAAACTCCAGCTTTCACCAGCACATTCACTGCGGTGCAATTGGGTCACTGTTTCCATGGCTGATCAGCAAAGAATGGCGCCCAGTTTCCCTTCTATCGGCAGCAGGATTAGCCTGTGTCGGTGGTTAATGAGGTGGATCTAGTTGTAGATTGTTATTCGTTCCCCACCTTGACAATTCACACAGTCCCTTTCCCAGGCAGATTCCCAGCACCTCAGTGATCCTGGTAGCAGGGTTGGGTCCTGAGATTTTCAGGGTTCTTTTCCCCTCCACCTGGAGTGAACTCAGCTTTTTCCCCATCCCAGACAATCCATGAAATAACAACAGGGGCATAAAGAAAGAGGGGAGGGAACATCTCACGGCCAGGGCTGGATGTGCCCAGAGCCCCCTGCTTGTCCATTGTTTCCATGGAATTTGGCCCCCTGCTTTGCACAAGGGACAGAGAAAGATCTTGCTGTTCCTGTGTCTGTGCAAAGAAAATTGTGCTTCTGTATGAAAGAGAGGCTGGAAATGGCCCCATGATGGGGCAATAGCCTCAGGATTAAGAACAAAGGACAATGATGGGAAGGTTCACAATTGACTCAGTAGCTGCATACAAAGGTGCATGTTTGGCAGTTACATTGGGAAATTCTGGCTCCTTCTCAGGCTCAGGTTGGCCACCTCGGTCTAGGTGTAGAAGTGACAACATTTAAACTTGAAAGAGGGGCCAATTTCCCCATCATTTCACACCTTTACACCCAAACACAATGACTTTCTGAATGAACCCTCCTCGTTCAGCCAGAAGATGTTGGGGTGGATGTAGGAGTCACTGGGTAAAATTCTCTGGACTCTGTTCTGAATCAGGTCAGAGCAGAGGTACCTAGTGATCTAGTCTGGCTGTAAAATCTATAGATCAACACCATTAATATGAAATTAATCCTCAGAAACAGCTGTTCCCCACCCAGACCCCAGCAAAGGACTCTCCAGGGAAGGGGCTGTTGAGGAAGGAAAGAAGGAAGATGTCCTTCTCCCCCCTGGAGGAACTGGGCTCTGCGCTTTGGACAGAAAGGAGGGGAAGGAAATGGCCACACGATGGCAGCAGAACCTAAGAAATGAAACACAATAGGCTTATGTCCACACTGCAATGTAACACCCAGGGCTGCCCCATACCAGCTCAGGCTCCCGGGGCTTGGGCTGTAGGGTGGTAAATTTGCAGTGTAGACATCTTGGCTCAGGCTCAATACCGGGCTCTGATACCTCATAAGGCTGGGAGGGAGTGTAGCAAGTAAAAAAGGTAGAACGGCAGTGGAGTATTACCCTGGTCTCAATGGCATTTCTCCATTGGTCTGTCTGCTCTGGGGCAGGGACAATAACACGTCCTGCTGCTTTTGTTATTTCAAAGGGTAGGTTAGGATTTTCATTCTCAGACACCGGGCACAAAACAGGACTCAACCCTCGGCATAAACTAAACGAGCTGCCCACAGATTCTGGCAGCCACGATGAGGCATTTGGTGTGAGAGCTCAGACCTGCCCCTGTCCCACAGGGACGGGGTCATCTGTGAGGGGACTGGGCCACTGACCTACCAGCTCCTGACTCCCAAACTTTCAGTAACTCTATCATCAGTGCCTGTGAGTGTAATTTAAACCATCAAAACAGTCATAGTGGGCTAGACCATAGTCTGGACTTCGGGTCTGGAAAAGAGCTGCCACAATCCATAGACCAGGTTGTTATATAAAATGCACATGGATTTTAACCCTTCACATACAGTAATGGGAAAGTTCTTGGTTCAGGCTTGTAACAGTGATGGAATAAACTGCAGGTTCAAATCAAGTCTCTGGAGTCAATCCACAGCTGGGATGGGTCAGTCAGTCCTTTGTCTAGAGCTTCAGTTTGTAGCAAAGTCCCTCCAGAGGTATGAAGCAGGATTGAAGACAAAATGGAGATGAGGCATCAGCCTTTTATAGTCTCTTGCCATGTGGTCTTTGCTTTCTTTGTCCCAAGGACCCTCTATCCAGCACGTGGCATAGAAAAACCGTAGAGTTCTGTCCATAGGCAGGTCCCTGCAGACCTTGCTGAGTTACAAGGCGTATCTGCCTTCTCTCAGTGGGTCGATTGTATAGCTGATGGTCTTTAATGGGCCATCAAGCAGGCTAGGCAGAACTGACACCAACTTGTCTGGCTGGGGTGTTTCCCGGAAGCAGAGCACACGTTTGAAATATGGACAGAACAGAGCCAATACTTATAACATCAACTACAAAAATGATACACATCTAGAGATGGCATCATTATAATCAACCAATCAGAACCTCTCCATAGACCCCTTACATGACAACCTTTCTACAATATTGGCTGCAAATATAGAACAGTGGTCACAACGGTGATCTATACAGTTACAGATTATGTCAGTAACGCCACAGGAGGTGACACGGCATCAGTGAGACTGATACTGGAATATTGCCTCCAGATTTGATGTCCTCATTTGAAAAATATGTTGTGAAACTGGAGCTGAGGCAGCAAAGAGCCACCAAATGTCCTGAGGGCTGGAGAAAAATGCCTTCTAGTGAGCTACTGAAAGAGCTCAACCTGTCCAGCTTATCAAAAGAAGATTGAAAGGTGACTTCATTGAAGTGTTCAAGTGCATTAATGGAGAGAAAAGATTGGATATTAAAGGGCTCTTTAATCTAGCAGAGAAAAGCATAACAAGACCCAATGTCTGGAAGGTGAAAAGAGACAAATTCATATTACAACTAAGGCACAAAGATTCAACAGTGAGGATGATTGACCACAGGAATAAGCTACCAAGGAAAGTGGTGGATTCTCCATCTCTTGATGTCATTTCATGAAGACTAGATGCCTTTCTGGAATGTGTTTGCCCCAAAAGTAGCTCTTGTGTCATATAGGAGGCCTGTGATATGCAGGGGGTCAGATTAGATGCTCTAATGGTCTCTTCTGGCCATAAAGTCAACTCATTTCTGAAAAACTGAGTGTAGCATTGAGAGCAGCATCTGATGTTTTCCTGTCTAGCCGGCTTGCTGCCTAGAACGAACGCTCCTTGATAGGGGTGATCCACAGGGAGTAGCTCAAACCTCCAAAGTGCCTGGCCAGGGGCAGGACATTGGCGCAGCAAGGAAGGGGTGTGGCAGTGACATCACAAAGGCCTTTTGCAGGACCTCAGCCTATTGGTCCAAGGTGGTGGGGAGGTGGTGACCTCACAGAGAGATGCTGACATCAGCCAGGCAGGACAGGGGCGAGGGGCCAGGGAAACCTCAGAGACCCCTGTGGCTTGGCTTCAGCAAGTCTCCTTCTCCGGGTCTCTCTTTGAGGACTGAGAGAGTATTGGGGTTCACGGACGTGAGCGCCAGGAGGAACCTCTTTCGAGTTTTCTCCTTCCCTTTCAGTGATTTTACTAGAAAACAGCCGTCCCTGTTTAGAAGGTAAGAGCCTCCTTGAGGTTTGAAACCTGTTCAGTCTGATCCATCTGGTGACAGTTGAATTCTAGGCATGGAAAACACGAGCTTAAGGAGGCAGAAGTTTATTGCACACCTGGGATTTTGTCCCTGAGAATCACTGGGGACATTAGGGTTTGTCCCTTTTCCTCCATCTCTCCCTCTCTCCTTTCTCTTCATTTCTTGCTTCTTTTGTCCTTTCTCCTGTTCCCCTCCCAACACCAGGAGAGAGAGAGAGAGAGTGTGTGTGTGTGTGTGTGTGTGTGTGTGTGTTGCAGGGGAGGGCTCTGCAGCTCCCACTGTGGGAGGTCCACCCAAAAATGTGGGTCTGAAATAGTGCTCGGGCTATGATCCCCACCAGTGAGCTGGGCCATCCTTTGGGCTCTCTGGTGAGAACCCTCAGCCTCCCGTCCTCAGTCTCTACCCTGATTGGCTGAGCAGGGGGTTATTGACAGGGAGGAGACTCGGGTCCTTGTTGTTCTCTTTTGAGACCAAGGAAATAAGTCAGAACCAGTTCTATGTTTGATGAATTTTGCTCCTTCTCTGCATTAATGGTCTCTGAGCACTTCATGATTCTCTCTAACATTGCAGTTCTTCTCAAATACTTGCTGAATAATTCCTGTGCACTGTTGTTGGTCTGGAGCTCATCTGAGAGCACTTTACTCAGGTCATTCAATGTCTGAAATTCAAGATCCAATGGTTAGTTTGAAAATCAGGGCTCTTGGGTCCTATTCCCAACTCTGCCACTGACTGGCCGTGTGACCTAAGACAAGTCAATTCTCCTTTCTCAGCCTTAGCTTCTCCCTCTTTCAAGTAGGGATAATAATGATCTGCTCCTACCTAGCTCAACACACTCACTCTTCCCCAACACACACACTGTCTCTCCCCCCACACACACAGTCTCCACACCGCAGTTGAAAAGCAGCTGGTAATCTAGTAAGATGCCCATGGAACGGTGGGTTAGAGAAACCTGCATCATGTGATGCTGTTCCAGCCCGTGAGGCATTGCAAACCTTTCCCAAAACACCCTGCAGCCAGTTGCACAGTGGGATAGTTACTCACAGTGCACTGCTCTCTGTTGCCATCCAAGAACTGCTAGCAGGGATGTGCTCTGGTGACACAAGGGGCATAGGGAGGGCATTCAATAGCTGTTTAGTTAAAACACTTTAACTAAATCAGAAATGCCGGGGGGTTGGTGGCTCCTTTCTTTCCTCACCCTGGAGTAAACTCAGCTTTTTATTCCATTCTTGATGTTTCATGGAATAACAACAGACGACCAAAGAAAGACGTGGACAGGGTGGGTCTCAGGGGAGGGGCAGAGAGGTTCGAGCGGTGGGCAGAGCAGGTCTCAGAGGTGGGGGCAGTGGGCAGGGCAGGTCTCAGGGGAGAGGCAGAGAGGTGTGGGTGGTGGGCAGGGTGGGTTGCAGGGACGGGTCAGAGTGGTGGTGGCTGGTGGGCAGACCTTGTGGTAGGGGGTGGAGAGGCACGAGCAGCAGGCAGGAAGGCCTTGGGGGAGGAGGGGAGCGAGCGAAAGGTGGCTCAGCCGTCCTCAGCCAAAGAGGAAGAGCGGGGGTGGGAAGTGGCCAAACAGGAGCAAGGGGGGAGCACAGGTGGGGCCTCAGAGAGAGGAGAAGGGTGGGGGGGCAGTGCCATGGTCTGGGCACCAATGGGCCCCCCACTTCTAGGGAGCTTCCAGCGCTCACACCCAGCCTCCCCAAATGCAAGAGCCATGGGCCACCTATTCTCTTCATCTTCACTAATCAAGCCCCTCCCCAAGCTATGTTGATGGGAGAAGCCCTCCTGTTGGCACAGCGCTATCTGCA
Organism: Mauremys mutica; assembly: GCF_020497125.1. NCBI lineage: Eukaryota > Metazoa > Chordata > Testudines > Geoemydidae > Mauremys > Mauremys mutica. The sequence goes on from NW_025423255.1 coordinate 6,566,166, forward strand.
CCGGGATTAGGTTGATATAACTGCATTGCTTAGGGAGGTAAATTTTTTACACCCCTGAGTAATGTAGTTACACGGATCTAATTTTGTAGTGTAGATCTGTCCAAAGAACCTTGGGAGTAAAACTTCACCTGTTCCTCTGCTTTACTGAATCCAAACACCAGCAAAGCTTGTCAGGCCCAGATGGAGGTTGGGAGAGAGTCAGGTGTGTGCAGACATGATCCTTTCAGCAGCTGTAGGCACCATGGCTTAGCTGGCTAAAACCACTGTTTTGTATACAGGAGATCCTGGGTTCAAGTTCCAGTAGTACCTTACTGAGTTGCTTTTGGGGCACCTGGTATTGGCTACTGTCAGAAGACAAGATTCAGAGCTAGATGGACCTTCGGTCTAGCCTAGTGTGGTTTTTCTTATGGTTTAAATTACACTCACAGGCACTGAGGATAGAGTTACTGAAAGTTTGGGAGTTAGGAGCTGATAGGTCAGTGGTCCGGTCCCCTCACAGATGACCCTGTCCCTCTGGGACAGGGGCAGGTCTGAGCTCTCCCACCAAATGCTCATTGTGGCTGCCAGAATCTGTGGGCAGCTCGTTTAGTTTATGCCGAGGGTTGAGTCCTGTTTTGTGCACCGTGTTTGAGAATGAAAATCCTAAACCGCCCTTTGAAATAACAAAAGCAGCAGGACGTGTTTCTGTCCCTGCCCCAGAGCAGACAGACCAATGGAGAAATGCCATGAGTCCAGGGTAATACTCCCCTGCGGTTTTACCATTTCCACTTGCTAAACCCCCTCCCAACCTTCTGGGCTCCTGGAGCAGGGGACTGAGCCTGAGCCGAGACACGGACACTGCAACGTTACAGCCCAAGCCGCATGACCCTGATTAATGTGACACGGGCCAGTCATGGGTGTTTCATTGCACTGGAGACGTAGCCTAATGTTATGTCTGCACTGCGATTAACACACCCAGGGCACCTGTCGCAAAGCCCAGGTCAGCTGACTCAGGGTTATGCGGCTTGGGCTGCAAGACTATAAAATTACAGTGCAGACATGGGCTTGAACCCAACCTCTGAGACCCACGAGGGGTGAGGGTTTCCGAACCCAGGCTTCAGTGTGAACACAAATATCTGCACCACGGTTTTTAGCCTCTCGGCTTTAGCTTCATGAGCCCACATCAGATGGTCCAGGCCAGCCCTGCTGCCATCTTTATCCCAGGAGAGATGGACTCTAAGGGTACGTCTCCACATAGCAATGTGAACCCAGGTGTGGCTCGCTGTGCTCAAAGCAGCACCCTGGCAGCCCCATATTCACCACTCTCCTATAATGATGATACGGTTTGTACAAAGTCTGCCTGGTGAGGTGTCATTTCAAATGTCTTGGTCTGTTGAACATTAATATTGTGTTGGATTGTGTGTGTAGCATTGGCTGGGAAGTTTTGCTCTGTGTGTGTTACTGAGATGAGGTTGGGAAATGCCCACCACCAGCCTTTCAGGTGTGACAAGGGAGGAGCCAGACCTGCTGCTGGCCCATTAAAGGGATCCACACTCCCAAGGACTATCCCAGGAACTGTGTACAATGCAGACGTCTCTGAGATAGCACAGCAACAATGGCCACTGCTTTACTCACATCCTAGCAAAGGTACTTCCTAGCCAGTTGGAAGAATCTATGAAAGGTGGGGTAGAGACATTATGAGCTGGCCTCTATCCCCCACAACTCAACAGCTGGAAATACACCTGGATGACAAAACTGATTCAGAAATCAGAAGAGAATAATAATAGTACATTCAAACCAAAGTCCCCAAACAGACTAGTAGTGGTTTCTCAGCAGAAAATTTTCAGTTTGGGGAATTTTGTTTTCCCAGTCAGACTTTGCCAAGGGAAGCAGAGAGAAAATGGTTGAGTTGTCTCCTTCAGAACAGCTTGGCCTAGACACTAGCTCTGGTTCACTGTTGTGGCCTTGCTCAGGTTGGGGGTATTTTAATTATTTGGGGAGGTCCAAGGGTGTTTGGGGGAGATTATGAGGCTGTTCCCTTTTGAGATAAAAGCTAAGAAATGCAGGACTAGAGAATTTTTTTAGAAATCTGGGATTTAGACATTTTATTTGAAGCAAAGGGGGAGGGGCAGCTGAGATTCTGAGAAGGTTTTTGTTTGCAAGAAGCAACATTGTTTGATCTGTCATTGTACCAAGGGGGGAGATGGTTGTCTGTAAAGGAGAGTGAAGAGTAAATGCAGCTAATGAGGATGGGATTTGAACCCTGCATGCAGAGCACAATGGATTAGCAATCCATCACCTTAACCACTCAGCCACCTCATCTGAGCTGCTAAGACAGGAACAGGAGGAGAAATCTAAGGCCGGCAGAGATAGGGCCACTAAGGAGTTTTTAAATACCAAGCGTAAGCAGGGGCTGAATGAGCTCCCCCCTCACATCTAGTGAGGAGCTGCGGGAAGACTTCAGGAACAGGCCGTGTTTGCACAGACACCCCTACTCTGCCTAGCTATGCAGCATGATGGGGCCGCTTCCCCAAAATGACCAGTTGTGGATGGTGGTGGGTAACAAATCACTTTAGGATTGAGTGCAATGAAATGTTATTCTCCTCCCTGTACGAGTGAAGGGCAGCAGAACGTACCTAGGCCGTCCTGACGGAGGGGTGGGTGGGTGAGGAATCGCTTTCATTGGACTGCAGAGAAGTGATTGAGGACGTCACCCTAACCCAGTGGTCCCCAAACATTTCACACTGCGCCCTCGTATCCATGGCTGTGGCCCCTCGGAAGCCGCGGTCGAGAACCGGGGCTGGGAGTGGGGCCGTTGCTTGCTGGGGAGAGGGGTGTGGACAGGGGCAAGGGGGTCGAGGCCGGGCTGGGAGCCAGGAGCCCAGGCTGAGGGTGGGGTTGGGGAAGAGCTGGGACAGAGTGGGGCTGAGTGGGGCTCCCTCCCTGCCCTCCATGGGGGCTGGCTTAGGCCCTGAGGTGCCCCTATCAATCTTCCTCTGTGTCCCCCTAGGAGTCACGCCCCACATTTTGGGGACCACTGACCCCTACTCGCTCAGCAGGGGCTAGTGATGCCAAAGCCCAGGGAAAGGGAGAACAAGTGCGGGGGCCCCAGCACCGGAACCCTGCCCCCCCCCCACTTCTGTGTGTGGCTCCGCCCCCTTCCACACCTTCCACCCACGGCCCCACCCACTGTCACCTCTGTTCCACCCCTTCCCCCACTGGCCCCACCCCGTCACTCCTTTACCCCGGCCCCGCTGCGGCCCCCAGACCAGAGAAGCTCTGTGCCCCTGCTGCAGCCCCCGGGCCGTAGCAGGCAGTGGGAGCTCCTCCAGCCCTGGGGCCGACATGGGGGAGACTTTCCCAGGGGGGCCCAATTTGGCCAGGGCCCCTAGTCATGGGCCCCACTGTCGCCTTGGCGACGCAAGGTTTGGGGAGGCTGAGCCCCCCCGAGCCTCCATTACGAGCCGCCCAGGCTACCTCTGCTCAGTGGGTGGCCAGTCTCCCTGTGTCTCTGCTGTTCGTGCTGGGGAGCCCGGCCGGCCTTAGGGGTGGGGCCCCCGGCAGCTGCCCAGGGCTCCAGGGGGTCAAAGGGCACCGTGTGGCCATGCAAAGGTGCTCACTGCTCTCCCCTGCCCCAATACTCCTCCGTGGCCCCACAGAGGCTGGGGGGAGCGAGGAGCAACACTATGTGCTCCCTGCGTCCTGGTCACTTTCCCCACCGGGGCTGGGCTGTGAGGGGAGCATCAGAAGCTGCTGCTCTCTGCTCTCCCCTGACGCAGCCCGACTGAGGAAAGTGACCTGGATGCAGGGAGCTCGGATGACGTCCCTTCTCGCCCCCCTGCCCCTGCTAGGGAAGGCTGCTGTGTGGTGTCTCCATGGCTGCACTTTCAGTGATGCAGGTTTCTCTATCCCATTGTTCCAGGGGCATCCTACTAGATAAAATTGAGGAAGAAATGCTTCCCAGGGGGTTTTTAGAACTGGAATTGCTATTTTCAACAGCGATTGCCATTTTTTTCTAGTTTTGTTTGTTTAAAAGGAAGACAGTGATATTGCATTAGCAAATTCCCCATAGAAACAAAGAATAATAAAGGCACCTCAACTTTTCCTCATTTATGGAGGACAGTCTTATAATATGCATCCAGATCTCCTCCAGTCACACAAGCTGAAAATTGTTCCACTTTACTGCAGCTCTGTAACCATGCGGGAACCAGTCCTGTCTGTGTTCTGTGCACATCCAAAATTCCTGCTGAATGACCCGCCCTGGAAGCAAGTTACCAGTGGCCCAGGGCTGGGGCGGAAGGAGGGTGCAGGTGGGGGGGGGGGAGTCCAGGGCTGGGGCAGCAGGGGGGTGCAGGTGGGGGGGGCAGAGCCCAGGGCTGGGGCAGCAGGGGGGTGCGGGTGGGGGGGAGGCCCAGAGCTGGGGCAGCAGAGTGGGTGTGTGGAGGAGAGCCCAGGGCTGGGGCAGCACGGGGTGTGTGTGGAGGAGAGCCCAGGGCTGGGGCGGCAGGGGGTGCGGGTGGGGGCGGCAGAGCCCAGGGCTTGGGCAACAAGGGTTGTGGGGGGGAGCCCAGGGCTGGGGTGGGGGCAGCCAAATTTTTTTTCCCTTGGGGCGGCAAAAAACCTAGAGCTGGCCCTGCCTCCACCCACCGTGAGGTAGGCAGGAGCGGATCATTATTATCCCTACTCGAAAGAGGGAGAAGCTAAGGCTGAGAAAGGAGAATTGACTTGTCTGAGGTCACACAGCCAGTCAGTGGCAGAGTTGGGAAGAGGACCCAAGAGCCCTGATTTTCAATATACCTGCTCCTGGAAATTTCCACTACATGCATCCGACGAAGTGGGTATTCACCCACGAAAGCTCATGCTCCAGAACATCTGCTAGTCTATAAAGTGCCACAGGACTCTTTGCTGCTTTTACAAACTAACCATCAGATCTTGAATTTCAGACACTGAATGACCTGAATAAAGTGCTCTGTGATGAACTCCAGACCAACAACAGTGACAGTAATTATTCAGCAAGTATTTGAGGAGAACTGCAATGTTAGAGAGAATCATTAACTGCTCAGAGACAATTAATGCAGAGAACAGCAAAATTCATCAAACATAGAACTGGTTCTGACTTATTTACTTGGTCTTAAAAGAGACCAACAAGGATCTGAGTCTCTTCCCTGTCAATAACCCCCTGCTCAGCCAATCAGGGTAGAGACCGAGGACGGGAGGCTGAGGGTTCTCACCAGAGAGCCCAAAGGATAGCCCAGGTCACTGGTGGGGATCACTGCCCGAGCACTATTTTAGCCCCACATTTTTGGGTGGACCTCCCACAGTGGGAACTGCAGAGCACTCCCCTGCAACAGATGGATCAGATTGAACAGCTTTCAAACCTCCAGGAGGCTCTTACCTTCTAAACAGGGATGGCTGTTTTCTAGTAAAATCACTGAAAGGGAAGGAGAAAACTCGAAAGAGGTTCCTCCTGGCGCTCACGTCCGTGAACCCGAATACTCTCTCAGTCCTCAAAGAGAGACCTGGAGAAGGAGACTTGCTGGAGCAAAGCCACAGGGGTCTCTGAGGTTTCCCTGGCCCCTCGCCCCTGTCCTGCCTGGCTGATGTCAGCATCTCTCTGTGAGGTCACCATCTCCCCACCACCTTGGACCAATAGCCTGAGGTCCTGCCAAAGGCCTTTGTGATGTCACTGCCACACGCCTCCCTTGCTGTGTCAATGTCCTGCCCCTGGCCAGGCACTTTGGAGGTTTGAGCTACTCCCTGTGGATCACCCCACTCAAGGAGCGTTCGTTCTAGGCAGCAAGCCGGCTAGACAGGAAATCCTCAGACGCTGCTCCTAATGCTACACTCAGTTTGCCAGAAATGAGTCGACTTTATGGCCAGAAGAGACCATTAGAGCATCTAATCTGACCCCCTGCATATCACAGGCCTCCTGTATGAAACAAGAGCTACTTGGGTCTGTTCCTAGAATGGAAGCCGCATATTAAACAAGTCCCAACAGGTTTGCTACACCCTGGCCTCCTCCCATTCTCCACCCGTGAATGTTTTGGGTACTCCAACCTCCAGGCCAGACTGCCCAAGCCTCCCACCTCCTGTGTATTTGCTGTCCCTTCAGCAGGAACCCACCAGAAACCCCCCCCCGCAATAACCCCTACCTGAGCTGGCTCCACTGCAGCCATTTCCCTTCCCTGTCCCATGGGAGGATGGGATGAGCTGGAGCGAAAGATGGACGACATCCTGCAGCCTGGCAGGGCGAGAAGGGCAACTGTGGAGGTTTCAGAACAGGCTTTAGTTCATGTCGCATCATGATTCCCCCAGGATCTTTCCCTGCAGAGACACAGCCTAGGCTCTGCCATGCTGGGAACATGCTCCAGCTCTTTATTGCCGGGGAGACCTGGTCCCTCCTGCCAGGCTAAGCCCACAGGGAGATTTTTCAGCCTCCCCAGTAATAAAGTCTCTGAACAAAATGCTGGAAAGGAGCAGAACCAAAGGGGCTGGGCCGGCTCCATAGGGACACTGGCTCCTCCCTTCCCCTCCTGTGCGGCCATGTCCTGTCACTGGCAGAGATCGGCCCCCCCCATCTCCCCCCCAGAGGCAGCCACGTCTGCGGGCTCCCCCAGCCAGCACCTACTAACCCCGACCCACGCTGGGGGAGTGACACAGGACAGCAAATTCCCACCTACCCAAGGACAAATTGCTGCAGATAAACGGGCTGGGTTCACATCCCAAAGCTGAGGAGAATTTAAGAATTATGGAGAAAATAGGGAAAATAAGAGACTAGAGAGTCAGTAATTTTAGGGAAAACGAGGGAATCTCCTTGGATTTTCTAGCCACATGTGGGGAGGGGAGAGAGAAGGGGAAGAACTAGAGAGAATTGTTCTCAGGTTTTGAGACAGAAAGAAATGGCACAAACAGGGAAAGGATGCGAGTAGCTCACCCCCGTGACCATAGGCGTGCGCAGCACATTTCATTAGGGTGCGCACCCAGGGAGCCCCGCCCTAGCCCCACCCCATCCACTGCCTCCCCCTTCCTGCCCCCTGGCTGCCACCCTCAGAACCCCCAACCCCCCCTGCCCCTTGTCCCCTGGCTGCCCCCCTCAGAACCCCCCCTGCTCCTTGTCCCCCGACTTCCCCCTCCTGAGACCCCCCCCACTGTAACTGCCTCCCTAGGGCCCTACCCCCTACCTGTCCCCCTGACCCTTATCCACACCCCTGCCCCCAGACAGACCCCCGGGACTCCCACGCCCCATCCAACCACTCCCCGCCCCGACAGGCCCCCAGAAATCCCGACCCATCCATCCCACTCTGCTCCCTGCCTGCCCCAACCCCGCTCCACCGCCCGACAGGCACCCCCCGAACCCTCAACCCATCCAACCCTCCTGCTCCTTGTGCCCTGACCGCCCCCTCCACAGGTCCACCCCAACCGCTAATCACCCCCCCAACTATCCAACCCCTCTCCCCACCTCCTGGCAGCTCTGTCTAGTGCCTGGTCCCACCCACACACTCAAAGTGGCAGGGGAGGTTCCCTCTCCTTTGGGGGAAGGTTGCCTAGTGGTTAAGGCACAGGACTCAGGCTCAGGTGTTCTGGGTTTGAGTCTCTGCTCTGCCACAGACTCCCTGCTTAGCCTTGGGAAAGTCACTTCACCTCGTTGTGCCCTAGATCCCACCTGCCCAATGGGGCCAACACTGACCCTGCCTCCTGGGCTAAATCCATCCATGGCTGGGTGATGGGGGGGAGGGGAATGGAGATACTCACATGGGGAGATTTGGGCTGAATTTCTCCACAGCCGGACAGTGAGAGCTAGCTCCACAGAGGGAATGGGAGCGAGAGGGGCTCAGGCCAGCTCCACACAGAGGGGGGTCAGGGCTTCAGCCCTGCAACTTCTGCCACTAAGGTGGCTGGGGCTCCGGAGCTGGGGACTTCAGCCCCACATCTTCTGCCAGGGCCCGGGGTTCTCCTGCCTGCCCCAGGGTGGCTCCTCACCCCTCCATCCCCCCGCCCCCACTGCAGATCCTGCCAGTATCTGGAGCTTCTCCTCCCCCCAACCTCCCCCTGCCCCTGCCCCAGCCCAGCTGGGCTCCCCGGGGCACCCGCCGCTGCTGTGGCCGGAGCCGAGCCTGGCGGGCAGGGAGCAGCGATTCACGCGGGGGCCCTGGCAGAGCCTCCAGCCCGAGCGGGGCGGGGCAGCCCCAGGGCAGCGGGGGGGGGGGCTCTGCTGCTGCTGACCCCGCCCCCCCACCGACCCCAGAGCCCCCACAGGAGGGGGAGCAGCCTCCCCAGCCGGGGCTCAGGGCATTGGGGTGCCGGGGCTCCCCCCATGCGCACACCTGGGCCCGGGACACTCACACACACACTCTGCCCTGGGGCTCCCCTGGTGCCCAGAGACCGATCAACCCCCCACCTGCCCCCCCGCCTGCAGCTCCACCCTCTCCCCGCCCCGCCAGCCGCCCCCAGGGGAACCCCGGGCCCCAGGCTCTGTCCCCACCTGGAGCCCAGCGGGGCCGGGGGCAGCTCCTGCTGCAGCTGAGACCAGCGGCTCCGCTCCGGCCCGGGCGGCTCCAGCGCTGCTGGCAGCATGTGGCCACCAGGGAGCAGCTGCTGGGCCCGGGCTCCTGCGTCACAATGTGCCAGAGCCCCGCCCCCAGGAGCTGCCAAAAAATCACCTGGGCAGCAGGGAGAGGAGATGAGCCCAGGGTTTGCAAGCAAAATTAGGGGGCAGGGAAAGGACTGTTTGGAAAGGTGGGGAGGGGTTGTACCAGAGGGAATCAGAAGAAGTTGGGCAGCAGAGGCTCCAAGAAATTGAGGGGAACCTCTGGGGTGTCCCAGTGTTGGCCAGGGTTTGTACAGCACCTAGCGCAATATGGGGTCCCAGAGCCGTAACTATCTCTTTTTGCATCCAAGGTAAGAATATAAAATTGTGCCCCCCCTGCTGTGCCACCCAGCCCCCTTGAAACACCCCCCAGTGCTGCCAAGCCCTGTGGAAACAACCCCCCCAGCACCGCCCACCCAGCAGAAACAAACCCTCCTTCCCCAGCGCCGCCCACTGAAACAGCTGTGGGCCGAAAAGGAAGGTTCCCCCAAATAGGAGAGAGGAGGGGGGAGAAACGGCACCCATAGGGTGACCAGATCACAGCAGTAAAATAAGACCCGCCCCCCTTGGCCCCACCATTGCACCCCTCTTCACCCCCTAGCTCCCCACTGGCCTGCTGCATCTCCTTCTAGTCAGTCCCCCACCCACCACTCACCTCCTTTCACCTCCTCCCTCCCCTGCCAGAAACCCCCATGCCTGCCCCTAGAGCCCCTGCTGGCTCACTGCTCACCTCTGTGCCCACCTGCCACTTGCCCACCCGCTCGCCCACCTGCTCCCCACTTGTCCCCTCACCCCCCCCATATAAAGCCTCATTCAGAGACCCAGGGGTCACTATATTACTGCACACAGCAGTCAATCACTGCAGTACCAAACATTAAACTACTGAAAATGGACCTCCCCTCCAGCCACCGACTCGCCGCTCGCCTCCTCACCCCCCCTCCAAGTACAAGGGGCAGCAAGTTTGTAGAAATTTGGTGGTTCTCAGAACGCTCAGAGCCCAGTCCCTCCCCGAACTCCACCCCCCACCTGCCTAAGGCTCTGCAAGGGAGTTTGGGTGGGGGGAGGAGGTCTGGGGTGCAGGCCCTGGGTTGGGGCAGGGGATTGGGGTGTAGGATGGTTGAGAGGTTGGGCTCTGGGATGGAGTCGGATGCAGGCTCTGGAATGGAGTTTAGGTGCTGGGTGCAGGCTCCGGGCAGGGGCACAGGGTGGGGCTGCAGAATGGGTGGAGGCAGGGGCGGTTCTAGGCACCAGCAAAGCAAGCAGGGGTTTCAGGCAGCAGGGATCCAGCCTGGGAGCTGAGAACCAACAGGGAGCCCTGGGAGCTGTAGTTCCTTGGTTAGCTCCCTGCCTATAGAGCCATACCTGGAGCAGGGAAAGAACTACATTTCCCAACATTCCCTTGGCTGCTATCAACAGGAAAGGGAGGGGGAGGGAGTATGGTAGCTGAAACCTCGTGCTGCACCTCGCTGTGAATGGAGAGGGGGGTGGCGCTATGAATGGGGAACAAGTGTGCCCAAGGAGTAGAAACCTTTGGCCCAGAAGCAGCAGAATTCATCAAACACAGAACTGGTTCTGACTTATTTACTTGGTCTTAAAAGAGAACAACAAGGACCTGAGTCTCCTCCCTGTCAACCCCCTGCTCAGCCAATCAGGGTAGAGACTGAGGATGGGAGGCTGAGGGTTCTCTCACCAGAGAGCCCAAAGGATGGCCCAGGTCACTGATGGGGATCGCTACCCGAGCACTAGTTCAGCCCCACATTTTTGGGTGGACCTCCCACAGTGAGAGCTGCAGAGCACTCCCCCGCAACACACACACACACACACACACACACACACAGACACACACACACACACACACACACACACACACACCCACCCACCCCCCCCCTGGTGTTGGGAGGGGAACAGGAGAAAGAACAAAATAAGCAAGAGATGAAGAGAAAGGAGGGAGGGAGGGATGGAGGAAAAGGTGAAACAAAAAGGACAAACCCTAATGTCCCCAGTGATTCTAAGTGACAAAATCCCAGGTGTGCAATAAAATTCTGCCTCCTTAAGCTCATGTTTTCCATGCCTAGAATTCAACTCTCACCAGATGGATCAGACTGAACAGGTTTCAAACCTCGAGGAGGCTCTTACCTTCTAAACAGGGACAGCTGTTTTCTAGTAAAATCACTAAAAGGGAAGGAGAAAACTCGAAAGAGGGTCCTCCTGGCGCTCACGTCCGTGAACCCAAATACTCCCTCAGTCCTCAAAGAGAGACCTGGAGAAGGAGACTTGCTGCAGCAAAGCCACAGGGGTCTCTGCGGTTTCCCTGGTCCCTCGCCCCTGTCCTGCCTGGCTGATGTCAGCATCTCTCTGTGAGGTCACCACCTCCCCACCACCTTGGACCAATAGGCTGAGGTCCTGCCAAAGGCCTTTGTGATGTCACTGCCACACCCCTCCCTTGCTGGGCCAATGTCCTGCCCCTGGCCGGGCATTTTGCAGGTTTGAGCTACTCCCTGTGGATCACCCCACTCAAGGAGCATTCGTTCTAGGCAACAAGCCAGCTAGACAGGGAAACAGCAGATGCTGCTCCCAATGCTGCACTCAGTTTTTCAGAAATTAGTCGACTTTATGGCCAGAAGAGACCATTAGACCATCTAATCTGACCCCCTGCATATCACAGGCCTCCTGTATGACACAAGAGCTACTTTTGGGGCAAACACATTCCAGAAAGGAATCTAGTCTAGACATCAAGAGATGGAGAATCCACCACTTTCCTTGGTAGATTGTTCCTGTGATGAATCATCCTCGCTGTTGACTATTTGTGTCTTGTTGTAATATGAATTTGTCTCTTTTCACCTTCCAGCCATTGGGTCTTGTTAGGCCTTTCTCTGCTCGATTCAAGAGCCCTTTAATACCCAATAATTTCTCTCGATTAAGGCACTTCAGCACTTCAATGAAGTCACCTTTCAATCTTCTTTTGATCAGCTAAACAGGTTGAGCTCTTTCAGTAGCTCACTAGAAGGCATTTTTCTCCAGCCCTCAGAACATTTGGTGGCTCTTTGCTGCCCCAGCAACAATTTTGCAACATCTTTTTCAAACGAGGACACCAAAACTGGAGGCTATTCCAGTATCAGTCTCACTGATGCCGTGTCACCTCCTGTGACGTTATTGACATAATCTGTAACTTTATAGATCACCCTTGCGACCGCTGTTCTATATTTGCAGCCAATATTGTAGAAAGGTTGTCATGGAAGAGATCTATGGAGAGGTTCTGTTTGGCTGATTATAATGATGCTATCTCTAGATGTGTATCATTATTGTAGTTGACGTTATGAATATAGGCTCTATGCTGCCTGTATTTCAAACTTGTGCTCTGCTTCCGGGGAACACCCCAGCTAGACAAGTTGGTGTCAATCCTGCCTAGCCTGCATGATGGCCCATTAAGGACCATCAGCTATGCAGTCAACCCACTGAGAGAAGGCAGATACGCCTTGTCACTCAGCAAGGTCTGCAGGGACCTGCCTATGGACAGAACTCTAAGGGCTTGGCTACACTTGAGAGTTACAGCGGTGTTGGTGGCTTTATAGCGCTGTAACTCACTCCCCGTCCAACTGGCAGGGCACATACAGCGCTGTATCTCCGTGGTTACAGCACTGCTTGTACTCCACCTCCCCGAGAGGGATTGAAAAGAGTATAGCGCTGCTGCGCTGCACTGGGGTGCCAGTGTAAACGGGGAGTAACCTTAGTATGCAGTGACTGACCTCCAATCCTCTTTCCTTCTTTGGCAGGGTTCCGGGCCTAGTGGAGGTGGGTGAACAGTAGATGGGATCTATCTTGGGGTTACTAAGGCTTTTGGCACAGTCCCGCAGGACATTCTCACAAACAAACCAGGGAAATGCGGGCTAGATTTATTTTGCCTCCCTTTTGTTCATGTCATTATAATTGTAACAGCAAAGGAATCTGCAGGAGCGAAAACTGACTCAAAACTTTATTTTCCCATCATGCCGGAACATCCTACAAACAGCTCATGCAGCTGGAATCATAACACACAAGGCCGGGGGATGGGAGATGCAGGTTTCCAAGTGTTCTGTCTTTCTCAGATGACACATTCCAGCCCCTTGTGTGCCTCCATCCTGTATGACCTGCTGGACTTTGACACATTTATTGTTTCATTCTATAGATAATGTGATCGTAACACAATGTGACTGAAATTAAACCACTTCCAGATGAGGAAACAACAACAGAGAAAAGCCATTATTGCATTGACTGAGAATCAAACCCAGCTGAAGTGCTTAGAAAGCACCCATGCACACCACTATACCAATGCATCTGGCAGGAGTAGCTTTCCTGCAAGCTGAGAGTGCTGGCAGAGGGAGTGACATATGACCACAGAGTTAGTGAGCAGGGTGGATGGGCTGGAAGCTGCCTGACAGCTGGGAGCAGAGTTAGGATCCCAGAGTGACTGAAAGGGGGCAAAGGTGAAAACAGATCTCACTGGGAGCTGGCCCCACACCCACCCCACCCCTAGGAGAGGGGAACTGAAGCTCAACTTCAATCACAGAAAAATCTTCCCTGAGGAGGAAGGGGACAGCTTGTTTTAAAGACCAGGTTTGTGTTTGTTCCTGCTACATACGGAGGGGCTGGGTAGTGCTGATTCCCCAGACTCTGTCCTCCAGCGCTTGGATTCTTTACATGCTTTCACAGAGCGAAGAGCACATGTTCCATGATTTCATAGGGCAGAGTTTTGTGCTATCGGGAGCTTTCCCTGTGTGAATATGACAGGTGGATCAACATAGAGACACACTGTGACCCTTCTCAGGGTGCTGAGGGATGTGAGTCTCCTTGTTGCCACCTGCCACAAGGAAGAGGGAGTTTTGCATTTGGCAGCTGGATGTTAGTGACCAAACTCACCAGCCTGCTGGAACTCAAGGACCCTCCTCTGAGTTACAGCAGCCACCTTAACCCTTGAGTTCCTTCAATGTGTCCCCCTCTGGGGTCCAGCCCGGATCACCAGATACTCGGTGAAATCCCAGATCCTCTCTTCCCCAAGTATCCCAGGTTACTAGTTTTACTGTGGACCATTGCTACTGTATCTCACACAGCACTTGAGTACAGTTATCGAAAAAGCAAAACATTTATTTCACAACGGATACAGATTTAAACAAACAAACGTGAGTGATGGAAACCAACTGTGACCAACTAAACAAAGGCAGAAAATGATAGAATAGAAAGGCCAGCACAAAAAACAGAGAGAGGAACAATAAGATACTAAAAGGACAATGGTTGGAACTCTCCATTTCTCTCAGTCTTTGGATTGATGGGTACTAGAGCTGTAGCAACAGTTGAGGAACCAGGGTAAATTAAATCAAATTAACTTTTCAAGATTAGCCATCATTTCCTGTATGACTAACAAAACACAAAACCAAGACAACTTTCAGTTTTCCAAAATAATTCAGATCATCACACAGTCTCTTACTCTTTAACCAATAACTTCACCTATCATTTCATTTTAATTGGTAACAACAACATATTCAAAGATCACAAATTCTTGTCATATATGTTAGTTTGCTTTTAATCCCCATTGCCAACAACTGAACTTTGGCTCAAGTTGTGGTTTCTTCCAACGTAGGTCCCAACCACTTCTCTGAGTTCAGATATCTCCGGATCTTCTGCCATATGTATTGGTAGAAGGGGTCTTCTATGTCAGAATGTTTGCATCATGAAGAAAAATACCTCTCTTTTCACACTTTTTAATCTTTTGAAGTAGGAGGAGGTAGAGAAGTAATGTAGATGCATAAAACACAAGAGAAACCTCTCTGGTCTACACTAAAGATATTTATCGGGATAACTATATTGCTTAGGGGTGTGAAAAATCCACACAACTGAGCAACGTAGTTACACAGCCCTAACCCCCTGTGTAGATAGTGCTACATCAGCAGGAGAGTTTCTCTTGCCAACACAGCCGCCGCCGCTTGCGGGGGCTGGAATAATAAAGTCAGACAGGAGAGATCTCTCCCACGGGCTTAGAGCATCTGTTATAGCAGTGCTACAGCAGTTCAGCTACATTGGTGCAGCTGTGCCAACATCAGCTTAATTGTGTAGCCACAGTGTCAGACACAAAACCATAGTCTCAGGACTCAAGATGCGTGTATCCGGAAGTCTGAAATTGGAGGCTGACACATTTGTTGCCTCATTGGCTACCATCATTTCTACAGCCTGAAAGTCCTTGTTATCCAACCAGGCAGCCAGTTTGGGATCCACAGGGAAGGAATGTCCTATGAAGCACTCTCTCGTTGCATCCAAACAGTGAAGGATGACTGTTCTCAATCTAACCCCGGCACACTTTGGAAGTGTAATCAGTGACACTGAACTAGGAAGTGGAGTTGTACAAACAATTTTCCTTGGGTCACCATAGCTTCCTTTACTGGAGTGGAAACCAAGAACTGGGCGTGGACTCTTTCAACGTCAGCTCTTTCCAAATCCTTGGTCTTGGATAGGGTAAAGTTACAGTTCTCTGAAGTAGAATCCTTTACAAAACCACTTAAAATCTCAGCAGTGTTAATGAGGAATGGCTTCCTGAAACATGCCCAGCTTTTCTTTAATTCGGTGGCACAGGTCCAGGGAAGGGACTGGATACAGGCGTGGATCAGAATCTTCGTTAGTTACCAGAGCTGGAGATTCTATTAAAAATAGCTATTTTTCGGAAGCTATTACATTTTCAACACTGGTTTCATTTTATACACATCTTTAGCACCTACAAAGGATAAATTTGACAAAAGCTCCACTTCTATTTCCTCAACATCTGTGTCATGAGGGGCTGCATTTCCCATAGCATAGGATTAGCTAGGAGAGATCTTCTGTAGGGCCTGGGTTACAAATGCTCTGGGAACCAAACACACGGGCATTTTGCCTAGTTCAAAACCACTTACCATGGAATTCTCTTCCCAGATCATCGGAGACAATATTGCCTTAAACAACTGAAATACACTGTGATCAGATGCACTTCCTTCAGTTAGTTGGGGTTCTGCTGTTGTTCACCATTTCTGAGTGGAGATTTTAAATCACTGCTGTTTCTTTGTTAGCCTGTCCAGTAAATTAGAGAGTTCTCTCCTGTTGATAGAACTGCACTTCAACTTTCTCCATGTCATCATGGAGGGATGGGGAGAAAGCAAAGCTGAAATCATAAATGAGGACTTTAGCAAAGGGTCATTGTCTTAAATTGTCTTAAATTGTCTTAAATTCTTCAATAAATCTGAGCTACATCCTATCAAACTGAACTAATATCCAATTGGGTGACCAAACAGCCTTCAGGAAAGATAGAAACCCACATCACAGAGAGACAATACGTGACAAAGAAAGTGTCAAGTGAAATTCCAGAGCAGGTTACATCTGATTATTCAGAATCGGGACAAGAGAGTCTCCCATCACATTCTCCTCTGATCCATTCAAACCTGCTTCCCTCATCCCTGTCTCAATAGTCAGTTATGTTATTTACAATTTTTTTAGTATCGTAGCATCCCCATAATAAGGGAAAAACAGCCCTCTTGCCAGAAGTGGCTTTACAATAGATGGAACCTGGAATTTAAACTCTAAATGATCACACTGTATTTGGGATCCATTTGAATTCCCCTCCCAGGTCTTTGACACTTTCATCTCCAGTCATAGAGACTCTGATATAGGATTAAAGAAGTCAAAACATCATCTGCAAGCACAGACAACGGAGAATGCTTCATCACATGACACTTTGAGAAGTGGATGGATAGAATGTGATGAAGATAAACTCTGCCTGGCTCAGGCAAAAGTTAAGAGTTCTGCAGTGATGGGGAAGGAGGGAATCTCTGAGTCACCCCATCTCCTTCCAGTGTCACAGAAGCTGTAATTATACTTTTTTCCTGCCCCTGCTCCTCTTCATTTACATATAATTTGAAAAATTCCCAATATAACTGCTCTTCAGCACAACCCAGAGCAATGTGAGAACAACTGGCAAGGATACAATCTGTATCACTGGTGACTCTAACAATAACTTTGCAATAGGAGGAATGGTATAAACGTGATGCCCCCTGGTTACTCATAGGAAGGGCACACTCCAGTTACTTGTGGGACAATAGAAAGGACAAATAGGTCCATCTCAAAAGAGGGCGAACTGCAAAAGTCAAAAATGGGCCACTCATCTGGACAAGCTGAGGGATAATGGTGCTGCAAACAGTTCAAAGAGCTTTAAAAGTTACTATGTGGGAATCAGGAAAAGTATTAAAAAAACAAAGTATTGATAGCCCTAGAGATTTTTACAATGTTGATCTCTCTTGCAGATTCTCTGATGGCTAACATGGGATGAGTGCCAAGAGAAGGTTTTCCCACACTCATGGCATACATAGGGCCTCTCCCCTGTGTGGATTCTCTGATGCTGAGAAAGGGCTGAACTCTTCGTGAAGCATTTTCCACACTCACAGCATTTATAGGGCCTCTCCCCTGTGTGGATTCTCTGATGGGTAATAAGGTGTGAGCAGTGATTGAAGGTTTTCCCGCACTCTCTGCATTCATAGGGCCTCTCCCCTGTGTGGATTCTCTGATGAAGAGAAAGGGCTGAACTTTGAGTGAAGGTTTTACCACACTCACGGCATTCGTAGGGCCTTTCCCCTCTGTGGATCCTCTGATGAATAGAAAGGGTTGATCTGTGAGTGAAGGTTTTCCTACACTCACGGCATTCATAGGGCCTCTCATCTGTGTGGCTTCTCTGATGAACAGAAAGGGCTGAACTTTGAGTGAAGGTTTTCCCACACTCACTACATTCATAGGGCCTGTCCCCTGTGTGGATTGTTTGATGACTAATAAGGTGCGAGCTGCGATTGAAGGTTTTACAACACTCACGGCATTCGTAGGGTCTTTCCCCTGTGTGGATCCTCTGATGTCTAGAAAGGTGTGAGCTGCTAGTGAAGCTTTTCCTACACTCACTGCATTCATAGGGCCTCTCATCTGTGTGGCTTCTCTGATGAACAGAAAGGGCTGAACTTTGAGTAAAGGTTTTCCCACACTCTCTGCATTCATAGGGCCTGTCGCCTGTGTGGATTCTCTGATGTCTAGAAAGGCCTGATCTGCGATTGAAGGTTTTCCCACACTCACTGCATTCATAGGGCCTGTCCCCTGTGTGGATTCTCCGATGTCTAGAAAGGCCTGATTTGTAAGTGAAGGTTTTCCCACATTCACGGCATTCAAAGGGCCTCTCCCCTGTGTGGATTCTCTGATGTTGAGAAAGGTTTGAGCTGCTAGTGAAGCATTTTCCACATTCACTGCATTCGTAGGGCCTCTCCCCTGTGTGGATTGTTTGATGCCTAATAAGGTGCGAACTGCGATTGAAGGTTTTCCCACACTCACTGCATTTGTAGGGCCTCTCCCCTGTGTGGATTCTCTGATGTACAGAAAGGTCTGAACTCTCAGTGAAGTATTTCCCACACTCACAGCATTTATAGGGCCTGTCCCCTGTGTGGATTTTCTGATGGGCAATAAGGTGTGAGCTGCGATTGAAGGTTTTCCCACACTCACAGCATTTGTAGGGTCTCTCCCCTGTGTGGATTCTCAGATGAACAGAGAGGTTTGATCCGTGAATGAAGTTTTTCCCACACTCAGGGCATGTATTTTTTCTCTTTCGCCTAAGGATTTCCTGTTGTGTTGTGGTTTCCATGAGGACCTTCTGAGTTCCCCAACAGGAAATAAATTTACCCAATTTCTCCCCTGGCTGGTTTCCTTGCTCTCTTTCTGGTCTGTGCTGAATCTCACAGGAGTTTCCCTGCTCAGGACTCCTGGACACATTCCTTTTTGATCTTTGCGATAATGCTCTGTTTTTACGCACTGGCTCGACATTTTCAGGCTGAAAATTCTGTTCCTCTTTCTCACATGCCATTGCATCACCTGCTGTGACAGAGACAGAAACTTCAAACAGGGATGGAAAGGGGAAGACCAAACCAAAACAAGTGCTGAAGACAGGTCAAATAAAAATCAGGAGCTGAACTCCCCCAAACTCTTCCCCCAAATAGGAGAGAGGAGGGGGATGAATTCAGCCTTCACATCCCATCCAAATATGCAGGGGGAAGGGAGGAAGCTGCTGCCTGGTGTCTGCTAGGATCTATAGGAATTCATGAGCTATATTTATCCTGAGGATACGACCCCTGCTAGGGACAATAATGAACCGAGAGACCTCCCCAAGGGCTTTGTTGGGCATCCCAGATGTTTCCTTCAGGCACTTACTGATTCTGGGTGGTTTAATGTTTCCTCACCTGTGCAGGGAGCTCTCAGGATCTCTCTTTCCTCTGAACCCTGGAGGTCTGGGACCCATGGCTCTTCCCCTTGTTCCAGCTGGGATATCACATCAGGCTGGGTAACAGGAAACCCTGCTCAGATGAAAGAAAACAAAGGAGTTCAGGTGATTTCATAAGACTTTGTCATAAAAAACATTCTATTAATTTAACTTCAGTGCTTAGTGTGACCTGGTGGGCCAGAGGCAGTTCTCACTGAAAATGCCAAGATCAGGGCAGGCTGAAAAAGGGATCACCCACTCGGGTTATCGAGAAGCTGAAAAAAGAAATCACACAGCCCCCTTTATTGCATCCCAGTTCTCTGGCTCCTAATCAGCAGCGAGGTCCAGTACAGTGAGAGGTTATTTCAAAACTCTGCTCACATAAACAAAATGATCTTCTGACCCCAAAGGTCAGCCACATCACCAGGTCAGTATAGGTTTGGATCTTACCCAAAATACCATCCTTCCAGACAATCCTTTAGCATCTAAACTAAAGGTTTAAACGAAAGAAAGACAGAAAGAAGTTAAATGGGAAAGCAGTCAGATACATTCCAAAATGGATATATCAGGTTCTTAGCAGTATTGGTGAGTTGGTGGCTTGAAAGTCCGTCTGGAACGCATCCACAGATTGGATGGGTCATTCAGTCCTTTGTTCCAGGGTTCAGTTTGTAGAGAAGTTTCTCCAGAGGTAGGAAGGGGGATTGAAGACAAAATGGAGATGATGCAGCTGCCCTTTATATTCCTTTTGCCGTGTGGCCTGTACTTCCTGTGTCCCAAACACAAGCTTCACAGCACATGGCATGGAAACGCCTTGAAGTTCTCGTTACACAGGCATACCCCGGCATGTCTTGCTGACTCAATAGGTGTATCCCCTTGGTCCTTTCCATGGGCTCATTGTACAGATGATGACCCTGAATGGGCCATCAAACAGGCTAGGCAGTGTTGATGCTAATATGTCTGGAGGTGTCACCCAGAAACACTACGCAAGTCTGGAAATACAGATATATTCTACACATCTATAACTCACAATACAAAGGTGATACAAAAATAGAAACAAAATGATCATACTTGGAAAATCATAACATTTCCCCTGACACCTTACATGGCACATCTAGCATGATTCACTGCAATTTGATAAGATTATATTATTTTATTATTAATACCAAAGTGTCTCACAATTCCATACAGTGTCACACTTGGTAAACCAGTGAATTTCCAGGACTAGTTCCCCAGGTCCTTGAAGATGCCGAACACTGTGCTTAGGAGGGATTGAAATACCCACATATGTGCTGGGAACACACACACAGACACTGTGTCAGTCTACACCCCTATGTTCACTCTTCTAGAAAATTATCAATTTTGTACACAGTATGGCTTGTGAGGTATCATTTGAAAATGCATAATCTACTGAATATTATCCTCCTGTTAAAATGTGTAGTAACACTGTATGTAAAGTTATGAGATTTTACAGTATGAGATTACGGAAAAAATTATGGAACACCCACAGAGCAGTTCCTCAGAGACAGCAAGGCAAACAGCTGGTCAAACAGCCATTCTCCTGCAGGGAGAAGGTGTGAAGAAGACATTTACATTCCATCATAGGGACCTCTTGAAGTTGTTGCGGAAAACAACCACACGATTGATTTTGAATCAGCTCGGCCTGAGGCTCTTTTCTTAGTTAAAAGTGCGCAGGGGGCGACAGCTATTGGAATACTGTCCCCCTGAGCTAAAAACCACACAAGCCTTTTAAAGCTTAAAACCACAATCAATGGCACATACGTTGCACGTTAATTTCCTCATTTGGAATATATTGCAAAATATGATGCAGGTCAAAAGCGAGCTGAACAATCAGTTTTCCATATTCTGCCTTTCTTGTTATTGTTATTCCTAGTCTAGTTTGTGGTTTGACTTTTCTAACACTTCCATTGTGGTTATGTTTCACAAGCTCAGTTACTGCAAATCAGTGTGTTTGGGGACTTTCCACTTCACCTCCTTAGGCCCCTTATGCACACAAAGCCATTGTTCCCCAATCTGGGGGATTTTCCATTCCACTTTGCCTTTCTATGCCCTTTACACAGAGCAGCAAGCTCAGCTAATACTTCAGGCCTGCTAGCTTGACCAAAGCTCCAAAGCTCTTTCTGTACTTTCCCTCCCAATTCTCATATCTCCGACAGACAGCCTGGCACCATGACTCAGCTGAGAACTGAAGTTGTTTCTAGTGCAAAGGACTGAGTTATAAAAAGAGGTGAGGAAAATGCTTGAAACTCTCTCTCTCCCCTTTCCCTCTGCTCATGACAACTCCTGAAGAGCTGAACGTGGGCGGCAGGGGTGGGTTAGGCCGAGTCCTGGCTGAAAGGAAAACCAGCCTGTCTCAGCACATGGCGAGAGAAACATTTGCCTTGTTTCAGCTTGTTAACTTAGACATTAGTTTGTGTTTTATCTTGCATTTCTTTTGTAAACAATTCTGAGCTTTATGCCTCATTATCTGTATCTTAAAATATTTTTTTTGATTGTTAACTATCTTGTTTTATTCTTTATCTAACCAGTGTGTTTGTATTAAAGTGTGTTGGAAACTCCATCTGGGATAACAAGGCTGGCGCATGTCATTTTCCACTGATGAAATGACAGACTTCATATGAGCTTGCGTTGTTCAGGAGTGTGCTGGACAGGGAAAGATGCACATTTCTGGGAGAAGTCTGGGAGCAGAGAATTTTCTGGGGTTCTCCTGTGCTGCACTGTAACTTGTGAGTCACTGATTAGCAGGTATCAGAGGGGTAGCCATGTTAGTCTGGTTCTGTAAAAGCAGCAAAGAATCCTGTGGCACCTTATAGACTATCAGACGTTTT
Organism: Mauremys mutica; assembly: GCF_020497125.1. NCBI lineage: Eukaryota > Metazoa > Chordata > Testudines > Geoemydidae > Mauremys > Mauremys mutica. The sequence goes on from NW_025423255.1 coordinate 6,587,854, forward strand.
GCAGCATGAGCTTTCGTGGGTGAATACCCACTTCGTCGGATGCAAGAGTGGAAATTTCCAGGGGCAGGTATATATCAGCAAGCAAGAAGCAAGCTAGAGATAACGAGGTTAGATCAATCAGGGAGGATGAGGCCCTGTTCTAGCAGTTGAGGTGTGAAAACCAAGGGAGGAGAAACTGGTTCTGTAATTGGCAAGCCATTCACAGTCTTTGTTTAGCCCTAAACTGATGGTGTCAAATTTGCAAATGAACTGAAGCTCAGCAGTTTCTCTTTGAAGTCTGGTCCTAAAGTTTTTTTGCTGGAGAATGGCCACCTTCAGATCTGCTATTGTGTGGCCAGGGAAGTTGAAGTGTTCTCCTACAGGTTTTTGTATATTGCCATTCCTAATGTCTGATTTGTGTCCATGTATCCTTTTCCTTAGAGACTGTCCAGTTTGGCCGATGTACATAGCAGAGGGGCATTGCTGGCATAGGATGGCGTATATTACATTGGTGGACGTGCAGGTGAATGAACCGGTGATGGTGTGGCTGATCTGGTTAGGTCCTGTGATGGTGTCGCTGGTGTAGATATGTGGGCAGAGTTGGCATCGAGGTTTGTTGCATGGATTGGTTCCTGAGTTAGAGTTACTATGGTGCGGTGTGCAGTTGCTGGTGAGAATATGCTTCAGGTTGGCAGGTTGTCTGTGGGCGAGGACTGGCCTGCCACCCAAGGCCTGTGAAAGTGTGGGATCATTGTCCAGGATGGGTTGTAGATCCCTGATGATGCATTGGAGGGGCTTTAGCTGGGGGCTGTATGTGATGGCCAGTGGAGTCCTGTTGGTTTCTTTCTTGGGTTTATCTTGCAGTAGGAGGCTTCTGGGTACACGTCTGGCTCTGTTGATCTGTTTCCTTATTTCCTCGTGCGGGTACTGTAGTCTTGAGAATGCTTGGTGGAGATTTTCTAGGTGCTGGTCTCTGTCTGCGGGGTTAGAGCAGATACGGTTGTGCCTCAGTGCTTGGCTGTAGACAATGGATCTTGTGATGTGTCCGGGATGGAAGCTGGAGGCATGAAGGTAGGCATAGCAGTCGGTAGGTTTTCGGTATAGGGTGGTATTAATGTGACCATCACTTATTTGCACCGTGGTGTCTAGGAAGTGGACCTCCCGTGCAGATTGGTCCAGGCTGAGGTTGATGGAGGGGTGGAAGCTGTTGAAATCATGGTGGAATTTTTCCAGAGTCTCCTTCCCATGGGTCCAGATGAAGAAGATGTCATCAATGTAGCGTAGGTAGAGAAGGGGTGAGAGTGGACGGGAGCTGAGGAAGCGTTGTTCCAGGTCGGCCATAAAAATATTGGCATATTGTGGGGCCATGTGGGTGCCCATAGCAGTACCACTGATCTGGAGATATATGTTGTCATCAAATTTGAAATAGTTGTGTGTGAGGATAAAGGCACAGAGCTCAGCAACCAGTTGTGCTGTGGCATCATCAGGGATACTGTTCCTGACAGCTTGTATTCCATCAGTGTGTGGGATGTTTGTGTAGAGAGCCTCTACATCCATGGTGGCTAGGATGGTGTTTTCTGGAAGGTCACCAATGCATTGTAGTTTCCTCAGGAAATCAGTAGTGTCACAGAGATAGCTGGGAGTGCTGGTAGCATAGGGTCTGAGCAGAGAGTCTACATATCCAGACAGTCCTTCAGTGAGTGTGCCAATGACCGAGATGATGGGGCATCCAGGATTTCCGGGTTTGTGGATCTTGGGATCCTAGACACCACGGTGCAAATAAGTGATGGTCACATTAACACCACCCTATACCGAAAACCTACCGACCGCTATGCCTACCTTCATGCCTCCCTGGAAATTTCCACTACTTGCATCCGAAGTGGGTATTCACCCACGAAAACTCATGCTGCAAAACGTCTGATAGTCTATAAGGTGCCACAGGATTCTTTGCTGCTTTTACAGAACCAGACTAACATGGCTACCCCTCTGATACTATTCCTTTTAAAATAATTCTTAACATCCTGTTTGCTTTTTTGACTTCCGCTGCACACTGCTGGATGTCTTCAGAGAACTATCCACAATGACAAAAAGATCTTTTTCTTGATTAGCCTACTTTTGCCCCCCATCATATTGTATGTATAGTTGGAGTTATTTTTTCCAATGTGCATTACTTTACATTTATACACATTTGCCATTTTGCTGCCCAGTCACTTAGTTTTGTGAGATCTTTTTGAAGTTCTTCACAGTTTGCTTTGGTCTTAACTATCTTGAGCAGTTTAGTATTGTGACGTTATTGATATAATCTGGGACCATATAGAACATGATTGCAACCAAGGTCCTGTAGTGGCACGAAATCTTATGTAAAGGGAGTCATATAAGGTGTCCAAGACCAGGTTATGGGTTGCTGGTTATAATTATGGGGTCTATATGTATGTATCATTTTGTAGTTGAAGTTATGAGTATTGGCTCTATCCTGTCTGTGTTTCCAACTTATGCTGTGCTTCTGGGAGACATCCCAGACAAGTTGGTGTTAGCTCTGCCTAGCATGTTTGATGACCCATTAAGGACCATCAGCTATTCAACTGACCCATTGAGAGAAGGCAGATATGCCTTGTAACTCAGCAAAGTATGCAGGGACTTGCTCATGTGACTCCAGACTCCATTTTGCTGTAATTTTCCACAGTAAGAACAAAGAAGTTCTTACACCTCGAAAAGCCTATAAAAGGCTGATGCCTCATCTCCATCTTGTTTTTAATCCTGCTTCTTACCTCTGGAGGAACTTTGCTACAAACTGAAGCTCTCAACAAAGGACTGACTGACCCATCCCAGAGGAGGATGTACTCCAGAGACTTGATTTGACCCTGCAGTTTACTCCATCACTGCTACAAGCCTGAACTAAGAACTTTGCCATTACTGCATGTAATTGATTCCATTTAACCAATTCTAGCTCTCATCTTATCTTTTTCCTTTTATGAAAAAAATCTT